>NC_090945.1:34338087-34425587 GCF_040807025.1 Struthio camelus
AATACAATACATACTTCTCCCAGGGTGCAAAAAGGTCAGCATGTGAGTTGCTGCTTCCTAAGACTGTCTCAACTTTCCCTTACAAATACAGTGAAATCCCTTTTTCCAAAGGCTGCTCGGCCAGTTTCTTCTGCACATGCAGAATACATATTTTTCACACTGGTTCAGTCTTTTTTCGCTCTGGTTTACAGTTCGCATGTCTGCCTGACTGATATCAATGAGACATACATTTTGAAAACACCCATATGAGTTTAAAATCTGTTCTATTACTTTTAAAGAGAAAGTGATGAACTTTTTCAGGTGAATATGTTCTGTATAGACAGACACCCTGCTTTTTGCTCTGAGAAAAAAAATGATTACTAGAAAATTAGATTTTCCATCTTTTCCAAAAATATGTTGCAGTTCCCAATTAAGAAAAGAAATAGACTATTTAAGTGATGCTAGAAGGAGCCTTCTTGTACTTTAATATAGTAAGCAAAGCTTTGGACTATTTACAGACCACCCTGTTAAAGAACGTCAGTGAACTCAGTGAAGATGCTCTTTCTAGTGCTTTGATGTTAAATGGAAAATCAAAAGCAGTGGTTTTTGGCCATATATGGTAACTGCACAAGGTGTGCTTTTGATCTTTACTCAGTGAACAGCCACGGTCTGATGCAAAAAAAGATGCCGGAACCTAACTGAAATTTAAGCAGAATTCAGGCAGTCCTGAAAAGACCACTCAGCCACCACTCAATATATAAAACTCTACAAGCACCTCAGTTTTCATTTTTAAAACTCCTGAGTACTTTCACTGCTGCTTCCATGGCCGCTTTTAAACATACCAGTTGCCAAAGACCTGAGCAGCTCAGACTCTAGCTCCTGCCTAAACACTGGCATCCTAAGGATCTCTGGCAACGCAGGTTGCACACCTTCTAGGTCAAGTTCCAAAACCAATGCAACAGTGATTACAGACACAGCTAAGGTTTAGGCCACCACTTCCTCTTATTAATAGCTCAGCACTTACAGAATCCTCTGAATACGAAGGTGGTAGAAGTTCAGCTCCATCCTTTGCCTAAAAGAATTCAAACTGTGATCCCTCACTTGCAAGGCAAGGACAGTCGCCCTTGCAGAGTGGAAAAGAAAGGCATACGTACATGCAGAGAGCAACAAGAACCATTATGCTGAAGCTGCCCTACCACAAGAAAAACCTCAAGGTTCAGTGGAAAAGAAAAAGAGAAGGAACAACAGGAAAAGGTGAAGAACTGGAGTTTTGACTCATGCTTCACCAACAGTTGATTTATTTTACATGAAAAAGAAATTGAATGAGTCCATAAACAGATGATTCCAGCACTGGCAAGATCATAGGCCTTCCACTGTTTGACTGAAGACTTAATTACCGAGTCCGGGAGCAGTGTTCCTACTTGCTTCAGGCAGTTCATCTACCCAGTTCAGATTCAAAAGAAAAGTTATGGACTGTCCCTTTATCTCTCCAAGTCAAGCATGGCCTGTAGTAGTTCAGAGCAGATGAATGAACTGAGCCCTCTACAGTGAAGGTAGGACTCTAAATTTCCCATGCATGGGGTGCGAGCACTAATAATAGTCACTTTATTATTTGGGAGATAGTCACGATCACTCAAAGAAATAAAAAAAAAGACAACCGACCTTTGTTTTATTCTGTGAAGACTTAGACAGCTATACTGGAAGAGGGACCTCCTCTGTCAAGTGCTAACAAGTAGATACCTCTTGAACATCGTAAGGCAGGATTCAACATTCACCCCTACCTTCATCACTCTCTGCTGAACTATTGCAGATGCTCAGTGGGTCTGGTGCCTCCCAAGGCCTTTCTCTCCCTAGGTATAATATTACTGGTTTAAGTCTACTGGCCAGATATAAGAAAATTACATATTACAGTACATCAAAATAGCAGCATGGCATAGTGAGCTCTGGCCCATTTTTAGATCTGGCCCTTAGTGTGGAATGACATTGCTTGTCTCTCAGTATCTATGCATTTTCTGAAACATTGCACATCCTGTTTAGATTTGCAAGTGCCAAGCTATCTTTCCCTGTATACTTCCTGTTTTTAGCAGTGCTTGAAGGCTTTTTTCCCTAATGAATAGTATCCTGAATAGGAGAGGAAGAGGAGCCTAAAATGAAGTCAGTTGTTTCCTCTTCAAATTAACAAGTGAGATGTTTTCATTTTTTTTCAGTTTTGCTACTAAGATTATAATCTAATAATACATTATAGGGCTGAATAATTCCAAATAAAATATAATTATTATAACTTTTTTTTAGAAATGGAGACATGAAAGAGAGAACGTTAATTTGCCTAATATCATACAGCAAGCTAGCATCAGGTTATTGTGCAACAATAAACCACTGCAATCATCCACACTGATCTCAGGAATGACACAGGTCATAGGACTCCTCAGAGTTTATCTTGTTTAAAATAAAATACGTCTTCTAGAAATAGATGGACATAAATGAGCAATATAAATATCATTTTGAAATGTCCAGTGACAGATAATCTATCACAACTGTTCATGCACTATTCCAAAGGTTAATTACCTTCTCTATTCAAAATAACACCTTATTTGAAGTCAAAATTTTTCCAGCTAAGCTATCAGTTGTAATGACTTGCAGTCACTTTGCCTGCTAGAATGAAGAGCTCTTTATTGTAAAATTTTTGTTCCAGATACAGATACTTACATGGATAAAAATGTAAGAATAGAATTCCAGTCTTCTGACTGACTGTCAGTAAGCCACTGTCCCTGTATGTCCCCCAGGACATCTTCCCACAAGTATAGCTAGGTTTAGTTTTACAATCACTTTTGAAAACAATGTATCATACATATTACTTTGACGTAAAATGAATGAATACAAAAAGCACATTACTTGGCAACAAATTAATTTCAGTTGTACTGAAGTTTCAAAAAAAATTTAAAAAAGTTTCTTAACATCTTTGTACACCTGTCAATTCACTGTCCTTAAAGTGCTGCCATAACATTCACCTACACATATTTTTATTTGTAAACCCATTATTTATTATTAACTCTTTTGACTAAGTAAATCTGTCTTTTGATAAAACAACAGAAAAAAATCTCCCATTACTCAGTTGTGCTATATGTGTCTCCACTAAAAACTGAAAATTGAACAGCAGGTCTCTGGCCTGTATATGACGCGTGCATGATGCCCTATGTATATGACGTGATACTAAGCTGCCTCATTACAACTTTCATCCCAGCCTCTCCCCTCCCTTCAGCAGTGGCTAAAGGTAGTGCCTCTCTACTGCCTATGGAGAACCTCACTCTGGAAGGCAATAAGCAAAGCACTATAACAGAGAAGGACTGAGAAACTGAGACACCATTAGGTCTCTTCAGTTCCAACTGATCAAACATCCCCAGATTCACAGATACTAAAGCTTGAGGAAGAAGCCGAACAATTCTAATCTTACTGACAGCATAGTCTAGAAAGCAAAATAAAATGCCTGTCAGTAAAGGAATAACTTAAGTTCACATTTTGCCCTATTACATTAACATTGAATTAATGTATTTAAGGAACCCGTATCGCTGAGCCCTTCTGCAAATGGATACTCATATGGAAGTGAGTTTGTACGTTTTCTGAAAATAAAAACTTGTACAAATTTCCTAAAGGCCATAAAGGAGAGATTATCCTGCTTGACAGTGGAGGAGAGAGTAAAAATTTGAAGAACAGCCTTCTTTTTTCAATTTTCTGAAGTGCTCTTCAACTCAGGAAAGTACTGAGAAAATAAAAAACTGAGAAAATAAAAAACGTCTAAGAATTTGGTCTGCAATTTACCTCAAGAAATCCAAAATACATACTTGCTAAATTATAATTCATTGTGTACTTTTCAAATTTGCATTTTTGCTCATAAAGGTATAGACAGTCTGTTGAGTCCAAGATTAGGAAAAGAAGGGTTTAAACTGTAACAAGAACAATATCTAGGTCTGTTTGGTGTTCTGCCAGTACTTACTCTAAATGCTTTACACAATTCCAACTACTTATGGATACTTATTTAAAGAACACATTCACCTTTCTTAAGTTGCATGCCCTACTGAGAAATAGATTAATAAAAGGAGAAATAAGCTCATGTTTCTCCAACCAGTCTCTTGTCAGCTCTGTAGGTCTAGATGATATCAAGATGCTTTAGAGAGATCCAAGCAGTCCAACTGAATAATTGGTACAGTATTTCTTTTATCAAAATCTGCACACACAAAATGATTTGAAACTTCACCACCCAGAACAAATACCTAGGTCCTTATGGGTTTGTTTTTCCTTGTTTTCATTTTCTAAGAGTAATAAAGACCTTGGGGCAGGGCATTTCCTTTGGATTAATGACCGGTTGAGGTTAATGGCCAGGAGCTGTTCTTTGGGCCACCAGCTCCTCTCAGCCGGTCATTAATCCCCAGGAAATGCTCTGTGCCTCAATCATTATTGCTTAATTTCAGTGCAAACAAACTACCGTGGCAGAGAGCATGCTGTATGCTGTCCTTTAAACACAAGGAACACAGATTCAGTTAGTTTAATCAATTGTTTACACTGTGTTCTATTTTCTGAAGCAAGAGGAAATCACAGATCTTTTGACTACTATATGAAATCTGTTGGTTGGTCTCATCATCACTTGATAGACTAGACCATTTCTGCATGAGTTATTCTGCTTGTCACTTATGTTGCCATTGTTGTTAATTATAAGCTAGATGGCCATTGCTCACTTTATTTCATGGCAAAATTCAAATACATGACCCAAACAGTATCTACTAACTACATTTTCCAATGTGTTTCCAATGTGTTACCTACCTACGCAGCTCATCTTAAGTTATTATATTTTACATGATACCTCATCTGACACATCCTGACATTTACTGTACAATTTCAGGCGTGCCATAGAGTTATTAAATTATCAACAGTAAAATATAACATGGACTTTCTCCAGGCTTGTACTATACAAATATTTACTAGAGCACAGAACTTTGTTATATTTCTCTAGTCTACTTGATAATCCCCTGATTAGACATCCACATGCTTGGTGGAGCCAAAGAAAAACTGTAAATGGTCAAAGGCAATGCAGCATATTTGTTTTTAAAAGCTAACTTTACAATAGTTTGACTTAAGAAAATTATTTAATCAAACTGGCCAACCTCATTGATTTCTCAGCTTGGGATTATAACAAAAGGATTCAGAGAAGCTATTACTGGTAGCTGAAAACCACTTTTACTACAGCTTTAAAAGCTGGAAACTTTAGGAATGTAGATACTGCTAATTGGGGCACTTATGCTCACTCTTTTATGTGAAAAACAGAGCTAAAACTTCAAAAGATAGATGATAGGTAGGTGCTTAGGCTCAAAGGCATTTAATCTTTTCCAAATCTTTACCCTTAATTCAAATACTAGTATAAGGATGATACAACACTGAAATACATTCACTAGAATTTAAATGGCCTTTTAAAGTGTCATTGAAATCTGGTGTATTCCTTACAGTTAGATGCATTTACCATGCATGAAACTCCTCTGCAGTATGAAAAGTGTCCACCACATCTTTCACACGATTACTCGGAGCCCCTTGCATTTTTGTGCTAGGCACCTTGGTGACTGCTTCTCTGGATCCAACAGAGAGAGGATGAGAATGGGAAGAGAGTGATGGAGAAAGGGGTTGGGGAATAAAAATTCACCATAATGATCTTGACTAGACAGTACTCACAGTGTAAAACCTATAGAGATATCTAGGTTGCATTTCCAAACAAATTTATCCACCTCAGACAAGCAACCCTTTTCAATGAGTACCCGGAAAAGATGCAGGAAGCTTTATTAATATATTCTAGTACTGCTACTCTGCTAGAAGGCATTAGATTCCACATGGTGTGCAGGATGCCTGCGAGGGGCCTAGGCTGAAAGTCTGCTCTTAAACTTGGGCCGACTGTAGTAGGGAAGGGTGGGGAGGCCTATCGTGGGATTTGCTTTGCTGGTGTCGTTTTTATTTCCTCTCTGAAATTTAACAAATCTCTTAAGTTGGTTTTTATATGGGTCTGCAATTTAGGAGGTTGTTTCAGTCCAATCCTCTCTTTCAGATGTTAATACATATACGAGAAAAATATCTCCGCAAAGGATTCCTTTATTTGTCTAGACTACAATTCAGCGATGGGAACACACACACTTCTATCTAAATATGGGTTCATATATACTATATTGAAACAGGTAGCCAAGGTGAAAAGGTATGATAATGCTCAGAGCAAAGAGCTTTGTTAAGACGGTAGGAGAGTAAAGAAGTACACAACAGGCTAAAAAAAAAAAAAAATGCACCAAATATATTTCAGATTCAAACATGGCATTTTAATCTAAAAATATGAACAGGTTGAGTAAAGTCACCCAGGTCATTCTAAGCATACAGATGTTAGGTACTGAAAAAAACTATTGCACTTTGATTCTCTGAACAAGAATTTCCAGTCTTTTCCTGCATAGTTCTCCTTTCAAGTATAAGCAGACCACATTCATTAAAACCAGATGCTACTGTCTCTTTGCTCCATTTCAGTTATCAATATCATGTTTGAAAGATCCAAAACATTTTAATAAAAATGTGACCGTGCTTGCGATCAGATCAGGCTAGGCTGTGTTAAGATGCCAAATTCCATAGGCTTTCTTGCAAAGAGAAAAGAAAAATCCAGAAAATTCAAACTGTACTCCTCCCTCTTCTTTAAAATAGTTTTAAAATTATGTATGCATTCCACAGCAAAAAGCAAACAAATAAAAAAATCATCAAAACCAAACAAAAGCTAAAACCCTAGCTAATAAGAAAACATATGTCAGCTGACAACACACCCTGGGGACCCTCTGTCAGCTGGATGGAGTTCCAGCCATGAGTCTTCCCTGTTTTCTTCTACTGTGGGAGGCCTCAGAGAAGGAAAATACAGAACACATCTACTTTGACTTTGCTTCTGCTTGTGAGCATTATTCTTAGACGTCCGATCTATTCTCTACTGCCTGCATGTTACTCCAATAGCTCAAATGGAGCTGTGGTCCAGAAAATCATGTGTTCAAAGTTTGCAGCTCAAGCGCATTCTCCGTATTCTGAGCTCCACTAGGTTCCAGGGTTTATGCCAAAGTCCAGCTATCATTGCCCTAATCTAAGTTATTATCATTATGAGAACTTTTAATGGATTGGTGTTCTACGCTCCCTGTACAGGCAAATACACACAGTATGGCACTTGGCATTGCTCTGAGATGTCACAAGCAGTGACATGATTAACTTTAGTGAGCCTTTCTAAAAGATGTAACTTCCTTAAAATTACTCCACTTTATAAGGGTACATTACTTTGAAAGTACATGTTAGGAAACCTCCCTTTGATACATCCAAAGATACTTTAACTATTCATATTCTCTAGATGTCAAAGATAGCTAAATATTCATATAGGAATGAATAAGAATGAATGAATAGGAATACAATGCAGCTCTTAAATAAGGAATATATTACAGAAGGAAGCACTGTGTTTTAGTCTTCTTTGGCTTTCATTTTTGAAACTCACTTTCAACTTGTTACGTCTCTCCATCTCCTCGAAATAAAGACTATGAAAAATATTTCCATGACTGAACTATCCTGGTAATTTCCAAAATTTGTCTCATGGACACCGTTAATTCAGAGATCATTTTTTCATGGGATCACAGAAATTCTGGTCGGTTATAAGGTTTTAATTTCCTCAACGTTTCTATCTACCAAGTCTGTTAAATACTGTCAAAACTGAAGGGCCTGTCTGCACAGCTGCAAATTGGAAGGTCCCACTTTGAACAAGGATCGGGAGAAATGTACTCCACGTGATTGCAAATACGAAGAGAAGTACCCTACCTGACTATCTTTATATTTAGATGTGATCTACGCTAAAATGGGAACCTTGAGGCCTGAGAACCTACTTATAAACTGCAAGCATTTTCAGTTAGGCTGCATTGTATTTTGTAAGTAAATACAGTTCTTTTGAAAGAAATAACTCTTTAAAACAACAACAACAACAACAACTGAAAGAGTAACTGAAAGAGTTTCTGTTATTGCCCTGTTTTGTGGTACAATGGCCACTCTGGTATCTATAAAAAATTGTGCCTGTTTCTGTTTTATTTTTCCATGGTGAGCCTAATCCTGAGGTACAGGATATTTCAGTTCTCCCAGCCGTGACATCCAGCTGTAAATTCTGTCTGGGCAGACAAAGTGGACTCTGGCCATTAGTCGGGGATTTAGAGACACCCAGAAGAGAAAGGAAGCCTTAGGTGTAGACCTGGTCTGCATATGCACCAACTACCTGGCCAGTACACATGCAGTTGATACAATATATATTGGCCTTCTTGCGCTCTCCACACGCGCTCTACCTGATGCTTGTGCACAGACTTCTGTTCAGAAAGACTCAGACAGAGCTATCAGTAATCCAGGAAGACCTTATTCAGCAAACTTCCAATGATCCTAACAAAAGCGTTCCCTGCTTTGAACCTTAATTTACTTGTTACTCCTTTTTTCTCTGAGCAATTTCAGAGGTTTACATTCTCTCACAGGGTAAATACTATTACAATCACCTCATTCAAATGGAGCAAATAAGGAGTTGGCATAGATGTTCTTCCTGGGACAAAGAACCTCTCCTTAACTATTGCCTGGTGGTGAAATCTGTGCATTAACTCTGGACACAAGGTACCACCAGCCACTTTGTAACCCCATTTAGATGGAACGGAGACAGCGTTTGTTAGTGTCAAGAGGATATAATAAATTCCCATTTATTCAGGGGGCCCTGATGGCTAGGCATGGCTTCCTGAGGGATTTTCTTTGGATGAACAGAAGGATTCCTAAAATAGAAGGCTTTCTGACTCACATGCCATGCTTGCAGGGTGTGGCGGCTCTTTCTTGGAAACCTTTACTTCTCAGATTAACTACGATGATTTATATAGCGCTGAAGACATAGTTGTCTACATGAGAGAGAGAAAGGAAAATGACATTGTAGGGCCACCACGATAGTTAAAAGAGTGGCCAAATTCAATTTTTAAAAATTGTCCTGTTTACCAAGTAAAACCTGAGATTGCCACATGTTACCCCAGTGAATCTCTTTCTAAGGTCTTTCTTTTTGTTGTTTTTTTGGAGTTTTAAAAATTTTACTTATAGACTCTTCAGGCGAGCTGTGCTGCAGTTTGTAACTTCTTGGGTCACATGCTTTGCGTATTTGAAAAATAATGAGTCACAGAGGACAGCAACTGCAAAGGACCATTCTCTGTAACAGTTACCCTAGATTCTACTCTCTGTAGTTATTATCCTGCTATTCCTGAAACACCATATACATTGTCTTTGAGGAAAGGTCATAAAATTGCATATAGGTCACATCCAGTACCTGTGGATCATTAACACTTCAGTAACTGTAGTGCACACAGAAAGTTGACAATTAGGCTGCTCCCTGTATTTCTAGGGTATGTTTTAAAATAGATAGCTGGCTTTTCTACTCTTACAATTATCAAGTCAAGTGGAATTTAAAAAGTTCAAAGCATTTACATTTCTAGGGTTAATTCTGGTCTAAGAGCCAATTCAGCATACCTGAAAGGATGAGTTGCTAAAAAAAGGATTAAAATATGCAGTGTCACTAGGTAATACTTTTTAAAATTTCCTACTTACTGCCATCACTAGTACATATAAGTAAAGGCCCATATATCAAAAAAATGACAACTCACTGCTAGACAGCAGCAGATTAGTAAACAGGGTACCAAAAATAAAGCTGATGAGGCTGGTATTGCTTGACACACCATTAAAGCCTTTTTTTGTCACATGTCATGAAGCATCTGCTGCACTGTATGGTGCTAAGTGGAGGCTAATGACCCTTTAGGTCCCCTGGCAAGTTCTCATTGACAACAGAGTGCAAATGGCTGTTTAATGTAGCCAACCTCCATTGAAATCAACCTTCTAAAGCCAAGAAAAGTAGTATCGAGGTTACTTATCACTTTGGAACTGTAGTGGAGGGCCTAAGTTAGCTGAAAAAATGCTTTACATGTGAACTACACCTTATAATTCCCTCATTTCTGTGGTTCAGTGTAAGAATGTTTGTGGGTGCAGCACTTCTTGAGTGATGCACACAGGGAAGCAAATGAGGAGAGTGGAATGTTTTCCAGATTAAGAGGTAGAGATAGATACACCTAAAGGAAAATAAGCTGAATGCTGTGAAAGACGTAAGAGTTAGCCCTTTTTCAGTTGTACTACGTAAAAGAAATCAAATGCCAAAAAAAAGACCTACAAATAATAGAGATATAAATAAATAACAATTAGAAATTATACTGGATGTCTTTGAATTTCTTTATATATAAAGACAAACACAGTGAGACATTTATTCAGTTTTTCAGGGATCAGAAAAGAAAATGAACAACTTGTTGGATGGGAAAATAAGCAGCAGGACATCTGACTTAATTTCAGATCTGTCATCAACTTGATTAGCAATCTTAATATAGTCATTTACTTCAGTTTAGCAATTTCTGAAATGGAAATAAAAAATTATTTCAGAGGAAATTATACAATTTCTCTTTTGTATAATTATTGAAAGAGGAAAAGTCCTATTTAGAAGGCTATTAATGTAGAAAGAATGCTCTTTTATTGAACAGTTTACACAGGCAAAAAAATACATCCCTCAGTACTTGGGCCTCCGATAAAAGAGAGACTAACAAACTGGAGAGAGTCCAGAGAAGGGCCACTAAACTGGTCAGAGGTCTAGAGTACATGATGTAAGAGAAAAGGCTGAGAGAGCTGAGTCTGAGAAGAGAAGTCGTGGGGGTTTCTAATTGTTGGCTTCAACTGCCTGGTGGGCAGCTATATAGAAGATGGTCAGGCTCTTCTCAGAGGCAAAGTTCATGGAATTCTGATTGGATATAAGCCAAAAAACACTCAAAAGAGGGTGGCTACACAGCAATCAGGCTGCCCATACAGGCTGTGCAATCGCCATCATTGGAGGTATTCAAAGCTTTACTGGGCAAGGCATGGAGCAACCGGATCCAACAGGCGAGTCAGCCCTGCCTAGAGCAGGAGACTGGACCAGATGACATTCACACCTAACATATTCTGTGATCCTATATATGCACTGATACTAAACTCTGATGCACACGTCTTAAGAAAATTTTATTGCTTCCCCAAAATCACATTTTAACTGATTCAACATAATATTCTTCTCTATTATTGATTAATGATTAAACTTTTGATCTATTGTTAGCTATCCTGAAAGACAATCAGGCAATGATTACTTTGTCCTCCTTCCTAAGCCCCTTAAAGTGTCCTTTAAGGGATTACATTATTACTATATGGTTTAAATTATAAGCAGACATGACCCTGAATCAGAACTTCAGTCATCCCTCTGAACTTGTGGGAAAGCTGGATCCAGAGCCAAACTTCAATGAGCAGGTGTATCATTAGAAATTGTAAGTTTTTAATCCCTTGAATTCAAGGGGGGGCTATTTTGTCAATGTCCTAAAAGAAAGGGCTCATCTAGCTCCTTCGGGAAGCATAAGATCTTGGCACTACTGAAATCACAGGAATCACGTCACTGACTTGGAAACGAAAACAGGATCCTACCTCAAAGTTTGTCAACTCTATTCAGTTATCCTTTTGATGCAAACAGTATTTGATTTGTAAGGCACACAGAAGCTGGAGCTACCTCTGGAAAATGCCCCATGGGCTCTTTGAAAACCTAGAGAAAGATTCTGCTTTAAATCTCTGGGCACATTTATAAAACATATTTAAAAAAATAAGCAGATAATTACAGTAATTTTCAGTGTTGACAATATCATTGGTATTTAAAGAGTCATAAAGGCACAGCTTCACTTAGGTAAAAGAATCCAACTCAATTACTCTATTAACTTGCATGTTACAATACTGGGTGAACTTTAGTCCACTTTCTTGAGCAGTATGTTCATAGCAGTATTTCAGCCAGAACAATAATAAACATGAATAGAAAGTGTGTTCTTCTCTCTGTTAAAGTAACGTAACCTTTAATAGAACGCTGGATACCATATGAGGATTTCTTGAAGTTAAAAGGATTGCAGCTTACTCTTCAACCAAACTGAAACGTGTAGCAAACGCTTCTGGAAAATGTTTATATCAAGTAGCTATAGGGGAGTGACTACAAAGAAAATGTCATCTGTTCAGCCATTTCTGCTTCTTCAATAAACCATTAATATCAAGCAGATATTGCACAGAATGACTAATTCTACTTGAGATCAACAGTTCATTGTAATGGTTTAGTCTCTGAAAGACTAAGTAAAATGCAAACGAGCATCTCCTCTCCTGAGCAAGATCTGTATTATCTTTGTGAGATTCATGCAACAACTGAGAACATAAAAATGCGTTATGTTTGGATATGAATGTCACCAGATACATCTATATTTACAGATTGTTTGGCTCAGATTTAATACTGAGATTTTACAGTACTCCAGAAAGTGCCAAACTCATTACAGCAGCTTGCTTGCTGTTCTCATGATGGGGCTGTAAACAAAAGGCCATGACAGTGATATTGCACTCGCACTACCGACTACACTTAGAACGGGCCTGGAGATGCATGCAGCCCTGCAACATCTCTGCTGAACACCTACCTAGAGGGACTACTTTCAAAGCTGAAAAGGACACACCTGACTGTAACACTGCAAGAAAAGTAGCGCTGGAGACTGCTCCATTGCGAACGGTTTCTACTAACCCTGAAAGACTGATAGCTGCGTTATGTCAGAAAAGGGAGGGCATTCAGACATTTTGAAGTGGTACATCACAACGATACAATCTGTTTCATTCAAGGAAAATCAGACTGAGACTGCAAGCAGAAGTATATGCAAAGGAATACCTGTTTGCACTCTGTTCAGTACGAGCGAAAGGCAGTCTGTCAGCTCTGACAGTCTTTAAGCTCCAGTGAAATTAGTGCAAGTTACAGAAACTATGCCCATCCCAAGGCTTCTGCAGACCTTCTTCGTATGCTGCGGCACATGTGCTTTTTTTCATGAACATATTCAGTGCACAAGACGATGTGGTTTTTTGTATTTGTAAGAGACCTCTTACATATGTAAATCAATAGTAGCGCTACTTGTTTCGTTCTAGGTTAAGATGGCAAGGTAGAGGGAACCTACTGTAAAAACCTCTTAGATAAAGTTCTATACATATTTTGGTTTTATTGCCTTCATTAGAGCCTGTATTGCAAAAGGGCATGTCTTAAATATTATAAAAGTGTTCTTAGCCAATCTAGCATTTTATATTGTCAGTTACTGTTTTTCTTTATAGTGAGTAAGCACTGGGAATGCATAAGGCACAGGCATAGTTAATGGACAAATATTTTAAACCTGTTGATAAAGCGTGGTTTTGTGGCACTTAAGGAATTCGCTAGAATATACAAAATCCAGTAAAAACAGATGGGAGTTAACACAGGTTTGGAGAAAACTAAGCCAGCAAAAAATGATATTCATCACTGGGTATCATTTTAAGATGAAGAAACAGACAGCAATTCCTTGTTGATGAGAACATTCTTCCCGTCATCTATATCTGAGAAAGAGCCAAGTTTTTACTAAATGATTTTCCATTATTTTGGTTATCCTGTAGCAAACGGTTAATGAGCAAAGATGGCAAATTATATTATCATCATGCTTCATTGCTCTTCCAGCCTGACCTTCATTTGAAACAGACTTGACGGTTCTTTCTACCATAGCTGAGAAGAGAGCTGAGAAGCTTTGGCTCCCTCAGGAGACACAAACACCTGATTCACATCTTAAAGACGATAATATGAGGGACACACAGCTTGTCCTCACAGTTTCTCTTTCTCTCTCCCAATCAGAGCACTCCTCCAAATGAGCAGATGCCTGACAATAAAGAATAGCCGCGTTACATGAACTTCAGAGAAAAGATGTATTCAGATATGTGACCAGCTGTAAAAAACAGGATTGATATTTTCAACATCAGCCTGAGACCCTCAATTTCTACATCCCTGTTTAGAATATTAACAAAAGTGGCCTGATTTTCACAGGTTTACACATCTGTTCCTAAAATGGGTTTCAATGTGTATGAACTTTTGAAACTGTCAACAATAGCCGGAAGTAATAAAAATCCAACAGCAAACCGCATTCACCTTGAAGGTGACACATTAGTAGACAGCCTAAGATTTCTTACTGTATCGTTATACATTAATATGCAATTTATCATAATTAGTATGTAAATTCTTTTCTGCAAAATTAATGATAAACAGAAAATTCCAGGAAAATATTCCTCAAAAATATTCTACTAAAAAATGAAAAGCATACTGAATGTTTCTGCTCTGTCACTGGCTTGAACCAAATAATTATCTCCCAGCATTCCCCTCAGTTCGCGTTTGATACAAGACAGAAAACATGTAGCCTTGTTCAAAAAATTAGACTGATAAATATTCAACAAATGAGATGGTAAAACTATCTAAATTAGAATCAGCGGTTGGCTTTCTAAAACACAGCCAATGACTCTCTTCTATAATATGCTACCTTTCCCCAAATGACAGCCAGAGGAGGTAGCATGTCAGCATTACTGAAGGTGGCATCTTACTGCTATTTGGCCCAGCAACATCAGGATGTGATCCTGAAAGGAAGTCTAAACAGTCACCTTCACTGTGCCATTGGTAAGTCCCACTGACATTAGCAGTATTTGAGTTAATCAAAAAAAAAATAGAGAAAAATATAGGCAAGAGCAATATGAACTAACGATGTGATATATGTATGGCATAGCAGTGGTGACTCTTGATGCTGTGCATCCTGTTTGAAGGTTTTCTTTCTCTCCTGTTCAACATGTTGAAAGAATATTAGCTTGCTAATTAAAAAAATCTGCATTAATGTTTGCACTTGTGTTTTAATTCAAAGGATTATTATTATACTCTCTTTTAACCAACAACTCCATGCCCACATTGGAACCTGCAACCTGGCATTATAGAATCTATTAAAAATACTGGCCATAACAAAATAGAAACGGCCCGTACCTTTAAATCAGTAGGATCTCTCATATCTTATCTGCAATTTCCTGATAGCAACAGGAGAAAGAATTGTAGATAGGAAAGTAAGGCTAGCCTGTAGGTTGGTGGCGCAATACTGAAAATCATTGTACAGTCACCATTTCAGATGGAAAACTGTTCAAGTACAACATCTCGATATGTAGTTCACATTTCACATTTTACAGCAGGAAAGTGTACTCCATTAAAACATTTCAGAAAAATTCTTGCAGTCCTTCCTAGGATAAATTCCCATTTGATTCAATGATATTTATCAAGTTTTTGTGATATTTTTAATAGATTGTCTTTACCATATTTCTAAATTCCTTCTTTCCCCTCAGTTTTTACTTAGCTTACTAAGTCTGGTCAAGGAAAGGTTTATGAGAGTAAGGACTATACAGCCTTAAGAAGTGATTGCCAGAGTGTCCGGGAATCTTTTGACACAATATTTTTTAACTGCAACCTAAACTTTTTATATCAATATAGTGGTTTTGGCAGAGAGAGAAGAGAGGCAGAAGGTATCTCAGGCCCTCCACAGAACTTTCTCATCAGAACTAGAGAGGAAGGAATATGTATCTTCATCAAAACACACAATATCCTTGTGGCTAAGTCTTTCGCCCAGAGTGTAAAAGATCAAAGTTCTCATAAGAATCTGAACCACTACGATCAAACAGTGCAGGTAAGTCTCCTAGTGACTTGGCAGACTGGGGGTGTCATATGCCCCTATTATTTACTGCTATTGTCTTGCAGCTTACTTACTAGCTCCTAATTCAACGACCAGTCAGCCACGAGTGACTCTTCTAGGCACCAGACAAAACAATGAAGTCCTTGAATATAGATTTTCTTCATTAGAATCATTAGTACCAATTTATTCTGCGGCAGGGCTCTTTAATTTCTTTTTCCACAGCAAACTCTGAATAAGTGCACTATGGTATAAGCATATTCAAGCTAATTAAAATAAGCTAGTTTAGGTAATGGTAACAATCTAGCTATGGAAGAACAGACCTCAGTTGTTTTACCATGCCAAGATACAGAACGGGAAAAATTCCTCTCCAATAATCTCAACGTCTTATATGACAGGAAGCCATTTCCCATCCAGTCCTAATGTTTACTTAGATAAGAGTGCTGGAAGCTCCCCTCACTTATGGTTAATTGCAAATATCTACATTCTTTTACCTTGAAGTGATGCTTTATAATATCTTTGAAGAGCCAGTCATTCACTCAGAGATCCTGTATGACTCAATCACTCACTGCTATCTGTATAACAATCACTTCGTTAGAAAGAAAACAACCGAGCAACATTAATCTTTAATCCCTGACAGATGTCTTTTTTTAGCAGGGTGCTCAGCAATGCAAGCTCATAGTAGCCACCTGGACAAATCTGTTTCTTAGCCTGAAGTCAGACTCTTTATCTGTTGGGTCTGGGAAGCAAAATACTTTAGTGTTACCATCCTCCAGTGGGTGGAGAGTTGGCAGCAAGAATAAAAATATAAATTTCCTTGTAGCTCTGGAGACAGAGGTCACACTCTTCCACGATATTGAAAGGTGGAAGTGAGGAATAACATTAATCACTAGTTTGTGTGACAGGTTCTGGGCAATCAGGGAGAGCTACGTAAGTCCTGAGTACAACAAGCATCAAATAAAAATATAATCATCAAAGTATACTCTACAAAGTAAGCTTGCACTGTTCCTTTCAGAGGTGAGAGGAACTAAGTAAAAAGAATTCAGTACTGTTGTGGTCCTTCCATAGTTTTTGACTATACTGCTTAGTAAAAGCTTAAATAACTTTTGTATCTAGTTACCATGCTCTGGAAAAGCTAACAGAAGTCGGACTGCACCCCTAAAGGTAAAGTACAAATATTTAGTGACCTGCAGTAAGACAAATATAACAGCTATCTCTGTCATGTTTTCTACGTAGATACCTTTGCTTTCTAAAGTTTCTAGGTTTATTAGAAGAAAAAAAAAAAAGCATTTATTGTTCAAAACCATATAATTGGGTTGCCTTCCCAAGCTGTTTGATATCACATGTTGAGCCAGACCCTTGGGAAGAGAAAAGCAGGGAAAGTCCACTCAATTAAGTTAAGCTAACTGACAACAGCAGAAGATATGTAGACCTATAGCTTACAGCTGCCTTGGACAACCTAAATTATGACTGGATGCAAAGCGACAAAAGACTAAAGGGCAGTTAGCTGAGTTTTCACCTGCTGGTTCTTTGTGGTCTCTCTTGGAATAATCCGTGAAGAACACCTAAAACATTTCTAACTTGTCATGGTATTAGCAATTTCCAGGGGTTTTAACACTAAAGGAAAACTTAAACAGAAACCATTACGGTGGCTTTGAGCAGTAACGTATTCTGACGAAATCTCTCTCACCTCTGCAAACTACCTTAATGTTTTTCAGGCATGTATTGGATCACCTCCAGGAAGATCAGCAGTCGGCTGCAAGACTGGAAAGACAGAAAAAAACCCTGTGGCTGATAATCCAGGGGAGGAACAAAACTCACCAATTTTCTTTGAAAGAGATCTTTGCATACAAACCAAATGAAAATTTATTTTATTTACTGGCTTGTCACAGTACCATGTAAAATAAATTTCAGCTCTCTGTGCCAATGCATGAAAGGATGTGATCAAGAATCACCCCACATTTGAACGGGCTATGTAATGATATGCCCCCATCAGAAGAAGGAAATCACAGATTCTTGTAACTGGGCAAAAGGGAAACAACTTCTTTTAGCTGAAAATAAAAGAATGAAAAGGCTTTTCATTATTTTAATGCTACTAAATAACTGCTCTCATTTTAATGCTTTCAAATTATTTCTTCCCACAAAAGCCCCAACCGCCTTTTTTGAAATTAACACAGTAGCAAAGCTAACTCACTTCTTCTTGGGAACTACTTCTTTAGTAGAAACCTCAAACAGTTTAGATAAAGAAGTGTTTTAAATTAGGAACTAATTTCTTGCATATAGGGGGAGGGATCTTGGAGTAACTTAAAAAATCTGCAGAGCCCATCAACCAGACTGACTGCACTTCCTACTGCTTATCTTGCCCCTTTTACTTTTTATGAATAAACACCTGAATAAATAAGAAGATAGGAAGATGAAGCTCAATATTAAAAATATGTGCATTATATTAATGAAGTCGTCAGACCCGTGCATCATGATCAGAGAATACCAGCAATACCATAAGGAAAGCAGTGCCGTATGGCAGCATCCAAGTAAGATATTATAAACGGCAGCATTCAACTGTATTACTTCCACAGTACATCCATTTGGGAAAATATTGACACTACTGGACAACAATGATAGGCTAATACAACCATTTATAAATGTAAAACCCAGTGGATGTGTTTTTATGCTATTTTGTATATCATATAAGGCTACTGTAAGACGCTATTACTAAGACTAGCTGACTAGTCTGGATTAAAAAAAAAAAATCCCTAATATTACCTGGATTGGGACTTTCAAGTGTGTATAATGACAATGATTCTAATGGTACAAAAGCTGAGTGAAAACCAGACTTTGTCTCTGAGCTTTCAAAGCGTTTAGTTAACTGAAACAAGCAAACAAAACATCACACTTCTTCACACCTTCTGGTCTCAGTTAGGAAGCAGAAGTATCAAATTTCTGCAAGAGACACCATATCCGTGATATTTCTGACGTGTCTGAAGCCGGAATGCTCACGAAACACCCTGACGCAGGAATTCCAGAGAAAAAGGTTAGGTGTTCAAATAAGCAACTGTTTCTTCCCTCACATTTTAGAATCACATGAAAAACTAAAACTGTTCTGTTTTCAGTGAATATTTTTCTCCTCTCTCCATAAGAGTACTATAACCAGGATAATAAAAAAGCAGCTAAATGTGGCAACTGGATAGAATGGGAATGGCATTTTTGCTGTGAATCATGAATATTCCATAGCAAATACATATCTAATATCAATAATTGCCACATCACATCACAAATTCTTCTGAAAACCCTTTCTCAATTTTAGTTATTTGATTGACACCTACAAGGAATGTTCTGGTTCGCAATCAAACTTGTTTAATAAATTAATCTTGAAAATATGTGCTTTAGCCATAGCTAGTGCCTATCACGTGTAATGCATTAATGCAAGTTTTCTATAACTGATCACTAGCATTTACATTTAAGACTATAAGAACATAAAAACTGCTGTACTGGGTCAGACCCAGGGTCCATCTTAGCCCAGTGTTGTGAGCAGCGGCCACAGCAGATGCTAACTGGGAAGAGCACACAAGCCTGGTCTCCTTCTGCGATCATTCCCCATGTACTCCCCAATAATCAAAATCTCCAGATTAGGGATGTTAAGGGAGTGCATCCCTGCCTATTTTCTTTAGTGTCTGTTTATGGACAAGATGTCCATGGATTTCTCTAAACCCTTTTGAACTTGCTGATACTGTTTGTCTCCACAGCCCTTTGCAGCAACACATATTAGAATTAACTATCGGCCTTCTAAGAAAGTATTTTCTTTTATCTGCTTTAGGTGGATCTCCTGTTAGTTCCAACAAGTTCTAATACTGTGGGAAAAAAGCTAAATAACACTTTGCATTCACCTTATCTACGACTTTCATGTCTTTGTAAACCTTGGACATAATCCTTTTCCGCCTTCTCTTTCTCAAAGTGAAGAGTCCCAGCTTTTTCAGTTGCTCTTCATAAAGCAGAGGCTCCATCCTCTTCATCATTTTAGTTGCCCTCCTATGTAGCTGCTTTAACTCCACTATCTCCCCTTGAAATGCAGAGGTCAGAAGTACACACAATGCTCAACATGTGGGCACACCAAGGTTTCACATAATTATGCCCTCTGTCTTGTTCTCAGTACCCTTCGCAATAATGCCAAAAAATTATTGGCTTTTTTTGGCTGCTGCTGCACACTGAGATGATGATTTCAGGGAACTTTCAGTGATGACTCTGGAACCTCTCTCCTCAGTTGTAACTATTAGTTTTGCATGCAGCATCATGCAAGCATTATGAAATGATCTTTAATTTGCCACACTGTATTTTAAAAAATACAGTTACTTGGGATACAAAATTCTTCTGGCTAGCACCCATGAACTTGTATAACAAATTCCATACCAACTTTCCTAGTGTTATGCATGTTTCTAAAATGGCCTGTAGATACTTAAAAACCATAATGAAAGCACACATATTTTTATAATGATCTTATTGTTTCTTTCAATTACTTTGTGATTTTTGCATCCCACAATAACGCCTAAGAAATAATAATGTAACAGGACCAATGGGAGCCACAAAATACTGTTTCCCTCCTCTTAAAACAGCGGCAGCCTCCATTAAGAGAGCTGCTCTAGTGTACCTTAACTCAGCAAGACCAAACTAAATTGTGCGTTATTGGCCATCATTTTTTCCCCGAATACCAGAAAATTTCCTACAAATCATGTCAGAGCATTACACTTATGCCCAGCAGATCAGGCTAAGGAAGTAGTTTCATGTTACATGTATTGACTTTCATGGGTTTAATTGCGACTCTTAATGTTATTTGACTAGTTTTTCTGTGGTTGACTTTTATGGATAGCACACTTCCCCTCCAGTTTGGCCCTGTCAGAAACTGGTTTGACTAAAACCACACAGAATTCCAAAATCAGTAGCCCAGGTGCCCACATCAAAGTGGTAGGAATTATCATACTGGTGGCTCTGGCCGTATATCAAAGTCAGACCCTCTTCACATTATCATTCCTAACAGCAAATTTTAATCTAATACATTTACAGTAGCTTTAAGTCAATGCTTGTTGATTGCTTATAGTTTTGTTTACTGTCCTCGCGGAGTCTTTTCATGATAACTTTAAACTATAATTTTTCAGAAAACTTCATCATAACTACCACATTTTTCCAAGTTTTATTTCCATTCTTTTCAGAAATCACTAGAATTCTTGGTTTCAACAGAAGGCAAATTAGCTCTTTATTAGTTTCCTCATGTTCTCCTCTGGATGAATTTCAGACACATCTTCACGTCAGATACAGTGGATATCTCTTTAAATTACTCTATTGAAAACCAAATCTTTTGTTACTATTCATAAAACAGGATTTCCAAATAAACATAACTGCATCACAATCACTTTTAAGGTGAGAAAGTCCCTTTCTAACGTGCTCAGGAGTTACCACTCAGTCACTGATGCTTTGTGGTTTTGGTCACATGATAAGCTAAAGCTAGGGGATTTTTTGTAATGGGGAAAGACAGAATATGGAGCAAACTTCGCCCTACAATATGGTTTAAGCATTTATTTGAAGCCTCTACGTTTGTCATTTAAGGACTTTAAGGTCCAGTACAGACTCTGGCATAGTCCTAGACCTTAATGCAACCAGGTATATACACGAGAAGTTTCAAAAATAAACAGCCCTTTACCTTCAATACCTAACGGCAACTGTTTGCCTTCAGTTGCCTAACTGCTGCCCCCATCTGCTTTCTAATGAGACATTGCTAATATTTTGAAAGGAGTTTTCTTTTGTTTGCTGGAGAAGGAGATGTTCCTGTTCCTGGTTTCAACCAGTTCCACTTCAAGCTCGTAGAAAGTTTAGATTGGATTTGAATATTCAGGCTGGGTGGAAGATGCTCCCAGAAAAACCTGTGTGTCTTGCTGATAAAAGTTTAAATCGTTTAACTAACTTTACTGCAGGGTTTCTATGGAAAACAAAAAGAACCCAGGAGCTCAGCAGGAACGCTGAAGAGACAGAGGCAGGCTGACAGACATGGTGGCAGATATTTTACTGTCTCTTGCCACCAACATAAGACCACCAGAGCAGTACAACAGACCTAAACAGAAGGGACAGAGCAAAATAAAATAAAGAAACAATTCTGAATCAGTGCAAACATTTGAAAAAGGCTTGGAATTAGTCTGTAAACATTTTAAAACAACAGATTGGGTTTGTTTGTTTTTCTAAATCAGTTCACCCTTTCCTAATTCACTTAAGACAAAAATGTCTTTGGAGAGTTATCTCTGCACTAGTGTTTCATACATCAACCATACTGTTTGTGTAATATGTCAAGGCTCTGAGCATACTAATAGGTCTTAATGGCCCTGACCAGCCTCACCTGAGCCCACACCCACACACCTTGCCTATTTTTCATTCAGAAATATAGGAAATGAAATCTGGAACCCTTCTACTCTTTCTAGTCACTTGCAGTAAGAGGTGAGCCGAATAAATAATAAATCCTTCTAGATTTCATCAAAAATTTTTAAAAAATCCATTAATTAATTCCTACAAACCCTTGTGACAGTTCTCCCTTTATTACTTGGATACCAGAATTTAGATTCAACCTGAAAGGTTAAGGATAAGTTAAGTACAACTACTGAGAGAAAGGAAGGTAACAATGAGCATAGCCCACAGTCCTCTTCAGGCTAAAAAATATTCAAATTAAAGTAAATTAAAAACCAGCTTACATTTAATTACAACTGTCAGCTATGCAAGCTGTTAGAAACACAGGTGTTAGAAATGTGAGAAATGAAGTTAGTATAAGCCAGGCCCTAACAAACAGAGGTTGTTTTTTATGCAGTGAGTAGTAAATCTATAGAACTCCTTGCCAAAGGGGACTGGACAAGTACCAGCAAGAAAGATCTTTTGCAAGTAACTAAACAGATGATTCACATCAAGTTCACAAATCCCCTGAGCTACAAATCATTGGAGGCTTCAGAGTATTAGGGGGAAAGTATCACACATGCTTTCCCTGTTCCTGCTCTTCCCTAAACATTAGCTTATGGCTGACAAAAACAGAATACTGTTGAAACACTTGCTTCTGCTGAAACAGAATACTAGACTAGACGAACTCCTTGATCTGAACTAGTACAGCTGTTCTTAGTACTCACTGAGTAAAATTAGAAAAAATAAATAATAAGGCACTCTCCCTCTCATTTCAGGCTTTTGTATAATGTCAGGTCTCCCTTCATGAAGCTCAGAGATACCACACCCATAGAAATGATGATGCTTCCATAAGTTTTTTCAAATTATTTTTAATTTGTAAACATGAAAACCCATCTGCCCGTGCAATCTTTGAGAGAAAAACACAGATGTATTCCTTTAAGAACACCTGCTTTAAACAGAACTCTTCGCGGGTGGCCACACTCTAACCTAGGGACAACATCTGGCCCAGTTTGTACTCCATAATGCAGCAGAAATGGCCCCTTGTGTGGCCCCTCTGCAAGAAGACAGGTAGGTCACAACCACCTGCTTCTATTTGTCCTGTTATTTTCACAACTTACTTGGGACAGAGACAGGAGGGAAGCCTAACACAAAGCAGAAATAATGGAGTGTTTTGCGCCAAAAGGAAATGCGGGCAAGAACTATAATGAGACTGAAAGGGTAAGCAAAGAGTCTGCGGCTTAAAGCAGTGCAATGTGTCAGCGAGAGAGAACAGCAGCCTTGCTGGCACCGATGCAGACCAGAGCCTTAATCTGTAAATCACTGTGCAGCCAACATGTCAAAAAAGTTTGACCACCCCTGGTGTACAGGCATCAGGCAACAAAATAACCTACTGTGCTAACCTCCAGCGTATAAGCATGCAAAACACCCAGCAGTCCAAGAAAGAGGAAAAGTAAAATTGCCAAAGTCCAATTACTTTTAATCAAGAGGCCACAAGTGATGAGAGCATGTGCTGTAATCTCAAAGGGGAAAAAAGTCTCAAGAACAGTAGTCTGAATTTTCTCATCTCCATTTGGGAAAGCACTCTAGAATTTCTGGCACTAAGATGAGAAGTCAGTAGTAATTTAACTGAAAAGTGAAATGTTCCTGCCAAGCATTGGTAGCTATTTCAAGGTATAAATCCAGGTCACTCTGACAGCCTGAACTGCCACTTTCTTCCCCACCATCACCACTAGGATTTTACAGGAATTGTTTAGTCACTTCAGAGAGGTTCAGATTTTTAAATAAGATTAAAAGTTTTGCAAATTTTAAAAGATCTTTCTTCCACTCCTGTAGCGAGGCCAAGGTATGTTCTCCTAATCATCACCTCTGGAAGCATCACACAAGGTGGGGTGCAAACTCCTATTAGGACTAACGACTCAGCATGATAAAGGATGCATCATGCCTCACTAAGGCAAATGCCCTACATAATCACACTGAGCGATGACTACTGGACAGCAACAGCCAAGACTCAGCTTGTCTTATCTGGACTCTCTCCTGCCCTCCCCTCCTTTCCTACGTTATGTCTATGTTCTCACTGCGTAAATGACTCAGACTTGAGTGTCTAGCCTCTCAGAGGGCTAGTCAATACTTCCCAGTGGCCTCTGGTGAGATCGCAACAAGAAAGTGTATTTCAGCCCTTGACAGTCTCTTCTCTGATACTATACTTGCTAATCTTTATTCATATAATTATCAATAAAAGAATTAATACTTATATTAATATATTTAGTAATATACTTTTTACCTTGAGAGTCAACAGCTTTAAGGAATCTAAAAAGCTTGCTTTTTAATCACACGATTCACAAATCAAAAATTTAAATCTCCTTTTCTGACTTATTTAGAGTAGTATTTTCTGCTGCGAGATATGTATTGGTTTCTTCTGCACTGTTTACAGAAATAAATGCAAACCTTCATCAGTCAGGCTAAAAAAATGAGCCCTTAATTACTGAGATGCCAATTGTGGTTCTACTAGCTGATCAGGGTAGCAAGGCTTTGATTTTTGTACTTGAAGTAATCGCTTTCCTGCTTAAGTATTTTTTTACAAAATTATAGCACTTATTCTTTGAGAAAATGTTTTCTGGGTATTTACAAGTAAATCTGTTAATTGGCTGATGAGTTAGAAGTTCTAAAACTTGACCTTTAAAGAAAAAGAGTAATCTCATAGAACAATCAAGTAACAGGAAGAAACCCGCATTAGCTACTCCATTTTATAAAGTTTCTCTGTAAACGCAAATGTGTGGCAGTCAGGTCTTAAAAGAATTATCTTTCAGCACCTCCCACCTGAAATGCTCTTCTTGTCGAAGGCTTTTATTATGGTCCTTCCCACGGGTGACCTCTGTTTTCTCTGTTAACCAGATGACTACCTACTGAAACAGCAAGGACAAATGTAGTCTCACTTTTCACAGTAGCTTCAGAAAAGCTACTTATGCTTATAGTAGCATAAGAGGGCCTTCAGTGCTAAGATGTATGTGAGATGAGAATCAAAGATACTCATCAAAAAACTGATGGTCTAATAGCCATATAGCCTCTTAGGTTTTCTAAAAAAGACCTATGTGCAATCAAGATCACAGTAAGCACATAGGTTTCTCACAGTGCTAATGTCCCAGTAAATATTCATCTTATTTTTAGAACTCTTCCTTTAAAAAAAAAGTGACGAGTTCTTCGATTCAAAGCCAACATCTACTAATAATATTGAGTGATTCTAATTGCTATAGAACAGATTTTTTTCCATGCTAACTGCCAAATATTTATTAAGTCAGGTTCATGCTGGCATAAAAAATATTTAAAAAAACACAAAAATAAATAATATTCTTTGAAAATTTTGTAACACCCCGAGATTTTGGCTAGCATGCAAGTACCCATAAATGAGTCAGACCTTGTTTTCCCCCTTAGGAGACACTGCTTTAACTTCAGTGAAAACTGAAGCAGAAATTCCATGAAGATGGAATTTCTGAAGATTCCATTTTGCTTAATTTCAATATAAGAAAGGGATGTTTTAAAGTAAGAAGCTGAGTTTTCAAAGCATTTAACGCATAATAGTTCATAGAGATTGAAATTTCATAAAGATCCTCTCACTGACAGCTCTAATCCATTCTAGCTAAGTACAGAACTGAAACAGGTACTCTCGGCGCTTAAGCTTTTCAGTTGATTTTGAAAGAAGGATGTTGAACTATTCAGATTTCCCCTGGAACAAATGTCCTGTTTCTTGAGCACCTCTATATTAATCTAAAATTAGAACATTCCCAGGCAGAAACTACCATTTATCTGGGCTTGGTTTGATCCATAAATCTTAAGCTAGACAATTCTCCAAAACTTCTAATTGAAAACGCTGTTAAGAACAACTTTGGAGAAAAAATTCTACGAAATTGTTTTGTGTCCAAAGTTTATGACCAAGTTGAAATGGAGCTGTTTAAGGATCTTCCTGATACATTTCTGTTGCTTTTAGTAGCTTTTAGATTTCAGGCTCATATTTAGTGGCTTTAACCAATAGTTTCTATATCATTAGGCTTAGTTTGTCTACGGTATCAGCTTCATCCACGCAATACTTCTGCAGGGTTCCACCTGGGTTTACCAGCTGTCTGTACAAACTGTGTGCCTGTCTATGTCTACCAGTCCCCAAGGGACTAAAACAATTTTAATGGAAGGAGACTCTAATACATCAAAACAAAGAATCTAGTGGACCACTGAGGGCACTGTGCGGACACTAGGATGCAGGATGTACAAGACTGCTGTGTTAGGAGAATTTTGGTCTCTTCATCCTAGGCTGGACTGGCAACCCCTTTTACTCTCAGACAGTGACACTAGTAGTGACCGAGTAGCAATTTGCATTGGAATCAATCCATCCAACCCATCCTCCTCTTGAAAGTGTCATGCCTCCCTTCCTAGACAAGAGTAGCTCTCACAGGTTCTTTAACTAAGTTTTTAGTTCCTACAAAGTGGCTACATGGCTTTTCAACTGTTAGAAGAAAACGGTAAATTGTAATAGTTGTGCACCTGGGTGTTGGGTCAAATACTGTGCACATTCTTGCAGTCTGTTTCACATTCCCATGGCAGGCCATTTCACCAAAACCAGTCCCAGCAAGGATTCTCTGGGCGACCATCATGTACTTCAATATCACTGGAGGCAGTGGTCTAGCTGTAAAGGAAATGCAGTCTATGAGGCTGTCTATGTTGCCCCAGACAACTGTTACAGGTACTTAAATAAAAACATCTAGGCCATGGTGCCCTTAAGCATTGCTCCCAA
Organism: Struthio camelus; assembly: GCF_040807025.1. Lineage (NCBI taxonomy): Eukaryota > Metazoa > Chordata > Aves > Struthioniformes > Struthionidae > Struthio > Struthio camelus. Next base: position 34,364,938 of record NC_090945.1, read on the forward strand.
ACAGTCTCTCCCGCTCTCATTTCCCTCTCTCCTTTCCTCAGTCATTAACCTCCTACATTCTTTCCTTCTGCTTCTGCTGCTGTAAGCAGTGATGTTTTCCCCCTAAAGTTTCCTCTCAAAAAGACAGTTGCTTTCTGGAGCATTTCCACCAAAGCTAGCATGCAAGTACCCATGCTAGCTACCCCACCGTATGTAACCACCTCTTGGTCATCTAGGAAGGCTTGGCTGGTAAGGACTTGGACTTAGTAGCTGTTCATGGTAGTACAAGCAATGACCAACGTGTCTTCTCAAAGCTGTTGGTTGGTCTTGCTGAAAAATCTTTAGAAAATCAGGCAAGGCAGCTAATGATGCCAGTTAGGTGCTGGTTATTTTGGTACTGCTGCTACGAGTTGAGTTTCAATTATTTACTCGTCAATGTTTAAGTTTCTCTCCATTTTAAATGGAGTCAGCGTATGATCCAACATGCAAAGTGTGTGGACATTTGCAGTTTGGACTGAATGACAGCCATTCGTTTTTAATTGTGATCTCCTTCCATAATCTTACTCCTCTTTCCTCCGTGGATACTATTCTTAGAGTAATTTACCAGAACTATTCATTCAGCCTCTTTATCCACAAACTTATAATTCAAGTGCTTTTCATCATTTTTAAGCAACTTTAACATTAGAATCTTCTACTGAACAATGACTGTGCGAGCAGGCAACAGTTTTATACCATCTTACAAAAAGGCTATCGACTGCATTGCAGATATGTATGAGTTCATCCAGCAATAGCAGCAAAGGAATAATTGTGGGTTAATTTAGACATATTTTACATCATACTCAAGTCTGTCAAACATTCTGTTAAGAAGGGCTATGTGAACTTTCATAGTGTGAGAAGCTGTTCTTTGCACGTAATTATTATAAAATACAGCATCTTTTAAAATCAAGTTTTGATAAAAGTGAATTTCTAGCTGTCTCTCAAGTCAGCTAGCTGCCTGAGAAAAGGTATCTTTTGGGGATGCATTAGTTGTACGGAAGCTTAGTTAAGAAACTGCAACTAATTTCTATCCTACTTTAATAATGATTTAACAAAAGAAGCGCTTGGTTCCCACCCTGCTGCTACACCCAGGGGAATAGAGTCCAAACATTTTCCTCCCTGGGCCCTCTCTTATTAACTTGCACAGCAGTAGCTGCAAAGCATAAAGCAAAATGCAAGATCTCTTCCGAGCCTGGCTGCTCCATGTGTTTTTTCATTGCTAGACTAGTCTGTTTTGTCCCTCATCCCCATATTTAGGAGATTCTCCATCTACCTTGACAAAGTAGAAGCATACGCATTCTTTTGTACTCCTGCACTGAAAGAAGTAGGCTTGATTGGTCTAATGGCAGTACGAGTCAGTAAAAACATCTTCATCTCTGGGTAAGGTCCTAAGAATACTTAGTATTCCTCTAATAATAATCTCCTCATATTATTAAGCTAGTTTGATCGATTGCCCAGTGTTGATATTCAGTATTTTACGGTATATTGTGCAGCCTGTCACAAAATCTGTTACTTGTCAACAAGTAGGCCACCAGCAGCAGCATGCCAAATGTTGTGGAATGACAAACGTAATTGCAAATGGTATTCTGAAATGCATCTGAGTTTTGAATTGAAGCAGGATTCCTGGTTTACTCAATATTCTTAGAAAAACTTAGTAATCTACATACAGGGAAAGAATCTGGGAACGTGTCAGTTCAACTCAGAAGGCAAAAGGGAAGTCAATTACAGTTTACAATACTTACAATCACATTCTAAAATAATTCAGGAATCAGCTGGTTAATGTGTGCTAAGGTATTTAATACCAAAGTGCTGCATATCTATTCATTAAAATATTAATATGGTGAAATTCTGCAGAGGAAGCACAGTGGGGAGCACGGTGAGAAGAGTCAGAGGGTGTATGAGCAGGAAAGCATATTGCTTTCAACTACTTCAGTGGAAGTGCATTATGGAAACAAATTGTGTGGGCAGACAGAGAGATGATGAAGGAGAAGGAACATCAAGGACACAGAAGGAGGGGCAACAGGAGGTCATAAAACCAAGTGAGTCAGATGCAGAGGTTCAAGCTATTGGGGAAACCCAGAGGAGCGACTGGAATGTGCTTAATATATTCCATGTGAATATATGTCTGCCAGCTCTCTTTCACCATCCTCTTTTCCCACAACCCACCACACTTCTGTGGAAGAACCTGCTTTGAAAGGCCTCAGACAGAGCACAGGTCTTCCCACATACCCTATACATAATTCATTTCACATCTTTAGAGCCTCTTTACATACACGGCGATGAAGAAACAAAAATCTTTATTCAAAAAGAGGGAAAGTTGAACATATGTTTCAGTGAAGTCCAGCTAACTCTGTAAACAAGTACTATGTGCACTATTCCAAAACCATCGTCCTATGAAAACCCTTAACTTAGAAATATCTGGAACTCAGCATTAAAAGGATCAGTTCCCTCTGGCCCATATAATCCTTCCTAGCTTACACCACCCACTCAATTTAACAGTGTTCCGTCATAAAATTGGCAAAAGTATATGCAGAGGTTAAGATAATATATTGCTAGAAGATTATTAGAATCACATTTCTTATTCAAGAGTCACATTTCCTAATAAATATCCTAGTGATCTGTGGTTTTGACTCTTGCATGTGGTTCTCTGAATACTAATAAGAAATTGTCAAGTGCACAGTGAAAACTGGGTGGGCAATAATGAGTGATAATAGATCTAACAGCAATGGGGAACTGGCTGGAGCACTCCCCTCATTCCTAGGTTTAGGCATCTTTAAGATTTCAGAAGTATAGATATTTTCAGTGCAGACATTGCTTTGCGTTGTTAGTAGCAGTCCCTTAAAAAACTTCTGGTTTAACCACGGCTCTTCTCAGTGTTCTGCTGATTGAGAGTTGTGCTTCCAGAAGGGGAAGTGCACAGTGGTGTTGGGGCGGTCAGTTTGAGAGGTGAGGAAAGGCCGTCCAGGAACAGGAGAAGGAGTGCATGGGGGACTCTGCGTTCTGTTCACTAAAGACAGATAATCCAAGACATGGATTTGATTCACTCTTGGTACTATTAACCTCTTTTTTATCCTCTTTCTGGTACATCTCATTGAATATAATTTATTTCTCGTGATTCCCATGCAATGCTTCAGGGGCAATCATTATTACCTCATATGCAGGAAAAAAACCTGTATGATGTTGACAGTATTTACCATTCACAATCAAGAAACAAGTTGTCAGGATATGTCACGGGCTTTTACCGACATGACCTGGGACAGCATCCAGCCAGCACAGAATCAACATTTAAGAGGTACGTTGGTATAATTGGTGGGTAAATTAATTTCCCAGGAAGGAAGCGTAAATAATGAGAATTTAGATCACCATGGTGTTGCTTGAAAGCAAGATCAACCCACCAATTTCTTGCTAATGCACAACTTAACCCATTGTCTCCAATTTAACAGTTGTGACTGTGGTCAATCCTGTGATTTTTTTATTTTTTTTTTAACGCAGACGTGGAGTTTAAAACCCCTTATTTCCTGTAAATCATAGCCTCATTGATATGTTCTCTTTTTTCACTGTCCTCTGAATCACAGATAACTTGCCTTCTTTCATAAGTGCTATCTTTGACCAGATCCCTCTTCAAAATCATGTAAACAAGATTCAGAGCTCTTATCCTACCCTGTCATTATTGCAGACTTCTCTGAGCACTATAGACTGTGACGGCCTGAAAATTTCAGTGATGGCCTGAAATAAGTCTTTTTTTTTTTCCTGAAGTACCCACTATGGCTCCAAATATCTCCTTTTTTCCCCTAGTAGTTTAATATACAAGTCAGGACTACAAAGTATTTCATCAAAACCAAATAGACACAGTACAGACTACTCAGCTAGAATTAGAATACACATGGTCAGAAGAACGTACCATGTTCCCAAGAAAGATCAAGGAAGACTGCAATTTCAATAGTTTTCATATTATGCCACAGGTCTGTTGCATCAAAAACCTACTGGAATTGGTTGCAGCGAACTGAATCAACTTATAAAGGCTTAGGGCCTGGTCTCGCTGCTAGTTTATCATAGCTACTTTTAAAAACTGACGGGTTGTACAAATGCTATAGTATTCTTGAAATATGTTACTGACTCATTCATCCTCCCTGCAACATATTGTAACTGAGGACAACAACCCAGGCAATGACACGTGGTCCTTTGAAGAAAGCATTCTGGCAAGCTTCCAGCTACAGCTGCCCTTCCCTCTTTGAAAATCTCATCACTGCATGGCATTTCCTTTTTATACTTTTCTGGCAACCCTAGACTCAGCGTGCTGTAAAACTCCTGGCATGTCACTGATTTTAAATTGCTGTGTCAGTCCTATTTTTTGCATCACAGCAAATAACCTCTTAAAATAAGCATAAGTAAGATGCAAGATACGTTGTCCTGGCACATGAAGAATTATAAGTGCACAGCTAATAAAAATGGAATTCCTTATATCTATTTTTTTTACTGTACAATGACTTGTAATACATAGAAATTCTGCACAAATAATAATGACAAACAGTGGTTTGTTTCATTCCAGTTGTCTCCAGAACTGGGATACAAAGGTAAGCCATTTGTACAAGCTATGTACTTTAAATACATTAATTGTATCGAAATAGGCTGTCTCACAGGAAAAGGGATTATCATTATATGAATACCTCAAAAAAAGACTAAATCTAAATTGTCTGAATTGCAAATCTAAACACATCAGCGTTACCTTAGAAGCCAGTTTAGTTAAAGAAGTAAACATAGGCTTGATTTCAGTGACATCAGTGGAGCAACTCCCATCTTTACATATATGCTTCAATGAATGGCCGGTGCTGAGGAAACACTCTAGGGTATTTCTCCAGGAAGTATCAAAGCTAATGGTTTTAATTCTGATCTTTGATACATTTGATTCAAATACAACTATGTAACAAGCGTCATGGGAAAGGCAGAGGCTGCTGTACACTGTAAAGGAGAGTAGGTGCTCCTCTAGGTCTTCTATCTTTTAATGTTTTTCAGTGTTGAAATCCATATAGACCAGTGCTTGAAGGATAAAATACTAGAAATAAAGGTATTACGAGATAATATGTTTGTGAACCATGTGTTTCTTCGCTACTTCATTCTCCAGAACATGTACCCCTGTTGTATTGGATTGTAAATAGTCCAGGCAAAGAACATGTCCTGTACTTTGAAAAAATTAGCATCCTATAAAGTGAAGCAAAAGTTCATTCTATTATTCTTGATAATAATAATCTGAAATTTTACTATTTTACTAAGTATTCAGTGATCCAAAACTCACAGTTGTTAATGAGAATTTTGCTAGAGGTAGGAATTTAGAAAACAAATTAATATAATTTCAAAATTTAGTTTAACAGAAATAATTATTGATGAAAAAGTAAAAATTAAATCCTATACAAATAAGTAAAACTCTCATCAAATTCAATGGTGGAGTAAAAGTTGGAGGGGCAGACTCTATATTAACACCTAAAAATGGATATTTTTCAATACGTTTTCTGAGAAAAATGCTAGAGTACAGTGCTGCAATCCAGCATCTTCTGATTTCTGAGAGCATTTTTGCTTAACCTCCCAGTTGGCCTGAATGTAGAATTGCAACAATATTGCTCTGTTGCTGTCTTAATGGCGTACAGCCTTTTAAATAGAATTGTCTTGTAACAACAGAGTACTACCTTATACCTGACAATTAGTAAAGCCCATCAATCATACACCATGTCTGTCTTATCCTATTGTCCTTTAAACTATTTTTTCCTGAACACAGTTAGTTCTCATATGCATAATGTATGTTCAAATTGTTTCTGGAGCATGCCTAATAACGAATAAATCTGAGCTCCGGCTGGGCAAATTCCAACACTGGAATCCTTCAAGTTACTCACCGGTCTCTCCTTCATGATAGGCTAGATCCTGCCCTTTTTCAGCTCTGAGATTTGTTTGATGCAAAAATAAATGGACACTGACGTATTTCTATTTCACATGTTCTTGGTTTTTTGAGAAATAAAAAGTCAATAAAGCACAAGAGGTGCTCCAACAGCAATCTCAGCCTTTATACATCAAAATTAGTGTATTGCTTTCTACTTGGATACCTAGTAGTATATTGCTTGCTTTTTTCTTAAAATATGTAGATGTAAGGACATTAGTTTGAGGGAAACCATTTCCCATTATAAAATAAATTTGCATAATCTATCCCATGGCTATAGAATGACATTGTCCTTTTCTCTCTCCCTCTTAAAATCAATAGTACAGCCACAGGTAAAAAAAAGAGCTAACCACTGGACCCAGTAACTATCATTTAGATAAGGGATTATAACGTTGTTCCGTATTTGTCTTCTGAGATGGAAAAACAGGCATGAAATAAGAAGGGAACTGTAGAGTTATATGATGACTTTGTCTTCCTATAGGACGAAAACATAGCACAAAGGCTAGAAAAGGTGCATAACCACGTGGAAAAAGATTGCAGATCTAAGAAAGTGATGTGTAAGAAATGTACTTTATGAAGACAGAAATCCGAAAAAAGAGTACCTTTATTTTCTTAAGAACGTTTAATATTTGTTTGGACAAACACTCGTCCTCCAAAGAAGTCTGACTGTAAAAATGTAAATTGTAACCCTGATTTAGCAAAACATTTAAGCCAATGATTAACTTCGAGTATGTGTGCAAGTCTGTCCTTATTAATCAACATTTACTAAGAATGTGATTAAGTTAATATAATAAGAAGTTTAGAATTAGACATCATGCAAGTTAAGGATGGAATAACGTATTTCTCGTAAAAGGCTAAATGGTTAAATTAGTAACATAACAATATACTGAAATCAAAACAAAAAGCCCACCATTGATTATGTCACATATGGAAAATTTTGCCAAGCAATGACATTTTAATTAGTACCACTGTCTACTGCAAAAGGTCATCTATTTTCTACAGCAATAGCAGCATAGTACAAATTATGGTTGGCAGACTGGTATCTCCTCAATCAAAATAAAACATAAAGTGATCCTTAGTGGACCAACTGCAGCTGTCCAATCATAATAAACAAAATTCCTTAGTTGATTTCTTTTTCTCAATCTATGTTTTCTTCACCTTTTTTAAAAATTAAATGGATAGAACAGAGGTGAAGGAAAAGACATTTTAGGCTGATTTGTGTATGTGCTGGATTATCTGAGATACACAGATAAATCTGGGTGTTAGCCTGAAAATTGAGCAGTGTCAATTTCAAAATAAATAACGTTAATAGTATTTTCAGGATCAGCTTTCTTTTCATGTTCAGTGCCAAAGCATTTAGAATACCCTGTTTCACTCATAACATAATGTGGGTGGTGAAAAAAATTACCTTTACACATATCTGTTGTTTCTAAAGAACGCATTGTAAGTCAGTCAGTCAAGGGCAATGAATGCAAAGTTAAACATCATTAACCTCAATGCTGCTATAAGACAAAAAAGCACATTAAGCAAGGCACTTAAAATAATGGAATTAGAAATTAAATACTGATTTTGAAATGTTTATAGTAATTGGCCCAAGAAAACGCTGTAGAAAGAGCAGATAAAATGCTTGTTTTTTCCAAACTAAAAGATCACCTATTCGTGCTAAATTCTGAAGATCTCAGTAACATAGTAGCAATTTACTCCACAAATCCCACAGATTTACCTGAAAAAATACAACCCAATTGTGAAAAGTCATCAGTAGGCTTAAGTTTAAGCACATTAACAATACCACTGTTTCTAATTGGAAGGATCATTGAATGTTAGAGTTAAGAGAAGATGAAAGTGCTTTGAAGGCAGTCTATGCAAGCCCACTTTGTTTTATACTGAAACAAATTACGGGTGTACAGTCAGTTCCTGTACCACGATTCAGTGCTAGTAATTTCCAACTAATTTCGCCTTTTACTTCTTAAACCACTCTAACAATTATTGCATATCTTTGCCTAATTGCACTCACTGCTCATTTGTGTAAATCTAAGAACAATGCTGAAGCTACTACACAAAGTGAGGTATCAGACTCAGGCAATATTTACTAAATACCATGTATACAATTGGTATCAAATATACAGCAAAATATGAAAAATCCTGCCTCTAAGGTCTCAGACCAGCAGAACATAATCTCATCTACTGCAATCCAGTAACTGATAACAACGACCCTTTTATACCTATCAAAAAAAAGCATGTAAATACATTATGGATGGGATTCATCTCACTTAAATCTAAAAATTGCATCTAGACTAAATGTACACTCTAAACTCCATCTCTAGCAGATTCAGAGAGACAGGCACTTGCACAGGATGATTCATCCTGCCTCTCTTCAATACCTATCTAAGGCTACGGTTAAACTTAAAATACTGGCTAAGTTCTGTTTTAATCTACACAGGCCTTACCCCAAGTTCAGCAGAATGAAGTCAGTGGAACAGAAAATAGAAAGAAGAGTATGAAATATAATGGGAACGTCTTCAAATGTTCTCAAAGAAAAAAAAAAATTCACATTATGACTTTTGCAGACACCACATCAACTTCAATTGCATCCTATTCTTTTCAGATAACAGTTTTCCAAGAAACAGACAACAAGTAAAATTAGAAAGAGAATACACTCCTGTGAAAAATGAGTTATGGAATGACCAGTCTTGTCTTCCAGAACCCTTGAAATTAATCCAATATTGAAATGATTTAAGTTTGTTTTTGCCTTGTAGTTCAAAATGCCTCCAAAGAATGCTCCTGACTTGCCTACAGGGATCAACCGTCTCCAACAATTATCTCATATGTATATGAGATAACTTATATATATAAAAATCAAAGACACAACGCAAATCTGAGTTTGGAATGAGCTCATTACTTTCACAAAAATCATGGTGATGGAAATCTTCCTGCAGGAAAAGTGAAAAATGTCTATTAATTTTTCTGAGGCTGGAATAGGACTTAGGGGGTAGGCAGAGTAAAGAGCAATTGTCTTTATGCCAAGCACAAACTGTTAATTAGCTGCATGTTTATGACTCAAAATAAATCAGCAGGTAAGTTTTGTTTTGTTCTGCTTTTTAATAATCAAGCATAAAGTAGTTCTCTATACTTTTTTCAGGCTATAGGTCTTGAACATTTACTCAGACAGGGTCCCGAATGTTTTCTGACAATAAGCCCTCAATATTTCCTCTTGAATAAGCAGCTAACGCATGTGGATTCCTCAAAGCAGAAAAAGATGGAGAATAAGATGGAACTGTAATACAGATCTTAATCTTTCTGTCCTACATTCACATCCACGGAAAGAGGGAAGGGGCAAGGCTCAGAATACTCAAGAAACCATACTCAGCCTTTTGGTAGTGTTGTGAAATAGGTCTCATGTACACTAGAAAAGAATAGCAAGCTTATTGATCACATTCAGCAAAATTCCTGTATCTTAATTGTTATTAAAAAATTAAAGAAAGGAGCAACAAACTTCAGGAAAAAAAACATAATAGCTAGAAAACTCATAGCTTCTTTCCCTCTGAAACTACGTAGGCAGATTTTAAAATACTTTCCTACTTACAATTAAAGAAAGTAAGTCAATTGACTTTTCCATTGATTTGCTGCCATATCACCACAGGAATTAATGAATACAATACAATAGCCATTTCGTTCTGTACTGCTTACTGCGAATAAGGGGCCATGAAGCCTCCATCTGAGTGGGAAAGCATAGCATGACCTCGCAGTGGAGCCTGTATCACGTGTCATTGTACCGACTGGTGCTAATAAAAAGACCACAGCTCCCTCACATTCTCAGGAAATCCATACCCAACCTCTGCTCAGAGAGCACTGGCTATTTCAAATCACAGGAGTGGCTCTCTTGCACCACGTAAATGAACAGCCCAAGTTTCTCCTGCCCTTGCCTCACATATCTGCTGCCACAAGATGAGTTTTTAATCTATTCTGAACCTTATTTCAAGACACAGACTCCAGTCACAGTCGATCACTGTGGATCCATTTTAGAGTGAGTTAATGAACTGCCATTTATCACTTACGGCTGAGAAGGCATTTCATAGGAGATCCCTCATTAAACCGCTTAGGCATAGAAAAGCTTTATTGCAGATTTCAGTTTAATCTTCCTTCTCAGAAGTTATCGGGTTTTATGTTCAGCATAAATGGTGCTTGATGCTTCAGCACCATCCTCCCAATAGCTCCACTCTCTAGTGTCCTGAACGGACAAGCCTCTAGTGTTCTTAAAATCCTTTTCTGGAGCCTCCAATACAAATCAGTAAAATTCCCCTGTGGGTAGCAATTCCGTCCCCTGCCATTCCTCTACCAAATGGTGGCATTCAAATAGTCCATGGTGATTCCTAGCAACCAAGTGGGCCTTCACAGAAATTTTAGATGCTAAATACCAACAACAAGTCTTATTTTCCACAGTCCTACATATAAAAATAAGACTAACTCACCACTTTGCCTAACATTCTTCTCATCTAGCTTTCTAATATACTTTCCCTCAATTTTCAAATGCTCAGCAATATATCAGCCAAGTAGCTGAACAATGTCAGTAATATTTGGTAAAGTTTGATAAAGATCAGCTAGTACTCAGAAAAGTAGTATGATACATTGAAAGGAACCTTAAACCATGATTCAAGAAACTTTCATTCTGATTCATGCTCTGTATTTTCTTTCCTAGGTGGCCTCTATTTATTTCTTGGCCCCTAGCTCCTCTTCCACAGTTTGCCTAGAGGGTAATTTCAGGTTCCTTTTATGCATCGGTACCATGCCTTAAACAGAGAACACTGATTTAACTGGCTTTTCAATTTTTCTGCTGTTTCCAAGACTGTTTCCCAAGTGGCATAGTATGAAGAGGTCACAAATGAGTGGTACCAGCCACAACAAGAGGCAATAGTCCTTGGAAGAGATTAGTGCTGTCACGATTGCTCTTTTGCCCAAAACAATGAGATTTTACAAAGGGAAGCTGCTGGAGAAAGCAGAATCATCCAGGTGAGGTCACTCCATAGGACTGATTAACCCAGTGGGAAGAGTGCTGCACTGAATGTATTTCTCCATGTATTCATCAAATTCCACAAACATAGACTTTTCAGGGTTAGGTAATGTCTATTTAAGCCAATGGGTCTCAGACATTTCAGATGTGCAACACGCTTCAAATAGGTTTAAAATGCTAAAGCATCATTTTCCTGATTTAAAATTCTTCCATCAGAAAGAGTCTTATTTAAAAGCAAATGTCTTCTCTAATTTCCAGAAAGGCTGTAGGGAAAAGCTACAAAAACATGTATGAAGTAAAAGATTTATGTTTCAGTCTGATATGTCTGTTGATCTTCTCCATACAAAAGACCCTTTTCATACTGGTGACTCAGGAACTGCTCCCAAAAAATCCACAATTTCTATTGCATGGAGAGGCTTTTGCTCTTTGTTTCACAGCACTTCAATACTATGTTTTTCTTGATGACCTATTTCCAATTAAAATATGTATTTACACCAAAAGTATGAAAACGCATTTTTTTATCTATTTTCACAGACAACTATCTTCATTAAAATTTAGTTCATTTTTCTTGTAAGTACAATTCTGAAAACAGATCTATTTCACCAAAATTTGAAAATAACTAATAATCTCTGTTGACAAAGGTCCACACAGAAAGACAATGAACCTTATGTTTCAACTGCTCTTCTCTTCATGAGCGAGAAAATACTAGGTGATATGATCCCTCAAGTGGAAAAGCTCAGAAAAGCTCAGTCTTGGAGGCTTTTTGCAGGACTGAGTAAGTCTATAATGATAAAATAAGTAATTTTAAAATAAGAGAGAGATTTTTGGAAAAATAAAGATCCACCAATGCCTCTAGATCCTGCTCCTGCAAATGTTTATAAGTTTAATATATTTTGTGTCTGTAAAAATTTTCTTTATACCAACCACAGTAAGTATACTTGTGATACAACTTCATTGGCCTGGCAGAAGCTAAAGTCACAGTGGGGGTGATGCTAGATGTTTGGGAGGGAAAAACAAGATTCCATTGCACTTGAGCATGACCTAGTGGCTGGTTCATTGAGTGGCATTCATGGTAGAAACAGAAAAGACTACTTGTCTCCTCTCCAAGCATTAGGGTAATTAATGTGTATGCAGCTGCTCATTGAGGACTGGATAAAGGGAAAAAAATAGTGGCCTGGAATGAGGTGTAGAGATGAAAGACTCACATACCCACGCAAATTAGCCAGTTGGGACTAATGGGCCCACCAAACCCACTCTGTTTTGTGACTAAACAAAATGTTCTAACAGATTTGCGCTGAGGATCAAAATCTGTAAAACTTCCTGTACTTTCCAAAGTATTTAGTATAAAGTCTATTTGAACTCTATAAAGGCTTAAAGGGCTAAAAAGAATGGACTTAATAGCACATAACATCACTACTAAAGCAGAGGTTGGTAATTTTTATATTCTGTATTTTAATTGTATGCGATTATAGTTAGACAATACATGAAAATTCTGCTAGTAAAATAAATGGCAAAAGAAAGTATATAATCTATATTGTTTATGTGTTCAGAACATATCTATAGTTCCTCCAAAAAACTGTATACATATTCTTCAGATGAAACTGTTTCCTCAAAGTTAGCCAAACTGTTATTTAACTTGGGTACTGTGGATAAACTATCTGGTACATGAGGCAACTGACATCTGTGCCTATTCAAGCTTTATTGATGCTACTTACCTCATAAAAATTTAATGTGATTGCCTTCAATTTGGAAAACATTAGTTTGTCTTAACCTTGAAATATTCCATGCATAGTACACTCTACACATCCAAGGCAATAAAATACAAAGCTGTTTGACCTGTACTAGTCAAATCAAAATGGCAAACGCCAATGTGTATTATGTTTTGATTACTAATTTTTAACTAAATCCCTTGAAACGTAAAACAAACTCATCATGTTACTGAAGCTGAAACAACTATAATACTGCTGTGTCGACAGATTCTCAACGCCTGTTGATGATGACTGACAGACAAAGACAAATATTGCCAACATAAAAAGTTTCTAAGCCCTGCATCCTCTTTATCCTTGTCCTAAAACATCAAAGAGGCTTCTGTACCTTTTCATTGTAGTGGTCAAAACACTTAGACTTCCACTCATTAAAAAAATTACTTACACAGGCATTACATTCAGCTACTTAATCTCTCTAGTTACTCCTTGACAGTCATTCAACCATGAAACATTTATCTTGCTATCCCAATCTGATTCCCAACAAAGATGAAAACCTGGGCTCTAATACTTTTACTCAATTTGCTGTGTTCTGCCTTAATAAATGAAGAGGATTCAAAAAAGGAATAAACTTAATGGTTCAGTCATGCTTGTCTATGCTTCAGCAAGATATAGCTTGACCTCATGTGGTTGACCCTTAGTTCAAAAACTTAAAGCAAAGGGAGTAGGTATGTAATTCTGACTATAAATCACTAAAGCCTGGACATATTACTTTGATTGTCAGCTCAGATATTCATCGCAGCACTTTCAGGCTGCCAGAAAACACTTTATATTAATGTAGAAAATATACCATTATCGTGATTAGTATACTGCTTTCTGAGTAAACCTGGGTCATTTTAAAAGGAGAGAACACACTGGGAGTGGGTAAACATATTCCAAAAGAACTAAAATAACATTGTCTTTGGTCCTGATTCCTGAATGGGACATACTGAAAGTCTGGAAAAAAAATCATGCACTATGTCATCTCCTGTTTAACTAATGAAAAATTATTCTTCGTTGAGATAATTCTTCATAACACCACCCTACAGAGTTCATAATTCAAATTTATATTCAGCATTCTCGGATGAGCAAACTGCACAAGGCTACTTACTGTACACAGGCTGCAAATACGTCAAGTGAGGGAAAGGCTAGCCTACTGCACAAAGCCACATATGAAAGAGGAGAAACCTCCACAACAGGAAGTTGTGGAGCTGCCTGTGGGGTGGAGAGCACATGGAACTAAGCTCCATGCCACCCACACACTCAAATTTTACTGGAGCCAGGTACAATATCTTGTATGATTTCCTTCTGTGTCAGTGCTTCAGTAACTTTCCTGCACAGGCCTGTATGCATAAAGGACCTACTCTGTTCATTTGCTTAGGGGATGAAGGGAAAATGGGGAACATTTTGTGGTAAGGAACAATGCGTGCTTTTCCCTCCGCTCCCTCACTCCTTCCCCAACTATCATTTTGTTTTACTTGGATTTGTTATCCAACAAGATTTGTTATCCAAAAAGATGGCCAATATTCTTCTGCTCAGGACTTCTGCGTAATTGTCAGGAGCCTCCAGGTCTCATAAAAATAGAATGAGAATCACTAAATCCATCTCAGTAAAGGAAGCCCTGGGTAGCTGTAGAGACAGACCTATACTGACACTACGCTACTGATACTGACACCTATACAGCATCAGCATCCATAGTATAGCAGTAGTAGTATATCGGTAGTATCAGTATAATGCCTATACAGTTTAGGCATTATACTGCTGTTTCTAAGACAGAGGCACCTACACCTGTGTTCCCCCTATAGCCTTCTGTATTTTTGCCCAGTTCCCCCACATCTTAAAGTATACGCTCATTTGCTCTTTGAACACTTGCTTACTTGCAGAGTTGATGGTGGGGATTAAAGCCCACATTTTGCTTTTGCTTGTGCTGGACCCCCCACATCTGCAGTAAGGACAGCCTTTCAACACCTTTTCCACACTTCTTTCCAGAAGACATACAAGCTCTTCTGTAGTAGACATAAATGACTGCAAAAGAATCCTAGTGTGCCCGCACAAAATTGGTGGGGTCTTGGGTGTGGAGCGCATGAATAAGAAGAGCGCATCAATCCTTTTTTGTAACTGCCCGAGGCTCAGCTATAGACCCTCACAACTAACACTTACTTGAGCAAGTGCTTAGCTTGGGCAGCTGTCGATGGCTTTTTGCTGTAATAAGACAGTAGGAAAAGAAAGAGGATGAGAAGAAAGCAACCACAAATGAAAAAAGAACTCTGATTCATGAATGAGAAAACACTGATCTTGGCAGTGTTACAAAAGTAATATTTTCACTAGAATGAACTGTTCTCAAACAATTTCTCCAATATGTTAGCTACAAACAAGTTCAGTATTAGGCATGCATGTCTTCTCTTTCCACCTCTTTTTTTTTTTAGTACCAAAACCAAAATTATTGTGGCCAAAAGTTCTTTAAAAATCCCAGTCTCTGTTTGTATTTTAGCTGTATTTCTCTCTCATGGTATACCAGAGCAGTGACGCAGTATGGGATCTCATTCCAGAACAATATTTCTTTTTCTCTAGCCTTCTCTTTTTAATAGTCCCTTGCCATAGAGAAACTACTAGTATTTAGCGAGTTTCTCTGCCAGTAGTACTCGGTTTTGGAAATGAATGAGATTTTCTTTGTCTGTCAGTGATATTAGTCACTCAAAGAAATATTAATGCTTTGACAAACTCAGAGTAGCCAATAACATGTTACGGATTACTTAAACCACAAGTGAACATAACTGCCTGTGGGAGGAAATGTGGCAATTGTTAAACAGTGGTTAGCTTCAGAAACACTTCTAAAGTTTAGACAAGAAGCAAAGACCCACACCTAACTAAAACTACGAGGGGGATGTAGACAGGTGAACCAAAACTGGAGCTTGGCCAGAATTAATCCCCCTGCTTTTATATATAATAACCGCATACAATGGAGGACACTATTGCACATTTGTGAGGAAATCCATATCAGCTTTTGTCTAAATGGATGTAATCCCATCTATTTTCATGGGGAGGCTGAATACGGCCTTCTGATCGCAAGAGCACTGTATCAGGGGCTTATTTCACTGTCGATCCAGACAACAGACATCTGAAATTAGCACTGCTGCTCCTAAGGTGAGCCTGGTAGCCATTTTAAATAAAGGTTTTATATATGAAAATTACACCTTATTTCCCCATTCCTTAATCTGGGAAGGTGGCACTAACAGAAAACAGCTTCCTATTGGATATCATGAGTGCAGACTATATTTTGGGGGCAGGGGGCAGAACTACCGGGAAAGTGCTTTTGATCTACTGCTTTGGCAACATCTTCATAACTATATGACGGAGGCATAGCGAGAAACTTATGTGTTATGATTCCGGCTACCTTAAGGCCTAGCAGGGAATACAGAGTTAAAATTCCTTTGTTATAGGAGAGAACAAGAGTTTTATCCTCCCTCCCCAGAATGACAGCTTTCTAACAGTACGTAACATACTGTCAGAACAGAAATTATATAACTTAGGAAGCTAGCAATGAATAAACCTAGTGTTTTAATTTAATTGCTCAAAGGAGTTGAAGTGATATCCCTCGCCTAATACTGTCTTGGGTTATGCCACCCTACAAACAGCTTTGTTTTAATACTAAGGTTTTCATCAGCTGAAATTCTAAACAAATCAATGCCTTCATTATTTTTAAATAATAGCATAACGTTAGCATTTATTACTATGGCTGTTTTTTCTACAATGTTTAAAGAACTGCATTCAATTCTGACATTGAAAACATTCTGAATAGCAGAATTATGGCATCAAAACTCTCTTAAGATCATAGGAGAGAACTAATGCAGAACCATCTGAACTAGCTTCCTGATTTCCTGGCTTCTGACGTTCTTAGAGGATCCATAAAGCAAGCACTTTTACTAAGAATGAACTTGATGTGCTACAAGTACGACAAGAAATTGGCTAAGACTCATTATATTAAACTCATTGCCAAAGTCTCTCTTCAGTGGATGTAATTCCTGTTTATTACTTGAAATTTTAGAAACTAGAGGAAGTCTTAAAACATCTCTTGAAAGAAGATAATATTTCTAAAAGTATTTTAGTGCAGAAATTTTTTTAAAATATTTAGTTTTATGGTAACCATCAGTTCAGGTCTGTCCCTTTCTTTTTCCATGTCAGTATTACTTTCAGCATTGAAAACAATGGTGTGCATGATACCTTTGCAAGAAAAGGATGTGCTTCAGTCCTAGAAAGTTCATAGTCTACAGCCCTAATCATGTAAATGATTTGGAGCAAGCAGACCTTTACTCCAAAATACTCTGTGAAGTAAGAGTGAGACTATGTGACTGAAGAAAGGTTTGTCATAATGGATGCAAAGTAAGTTTCTGAAGCTTTAAGAGATTTGAAGAGAAGAGGGCACAGTTATGAAAAAACAGAATTATTAGAATATTAGAGTAAAATGGGCAAATGACCTATTGTACATAAACAATCTTTTTTGAAACTTTTTTGTTTGTTTTTTACACAATATAGGGCTTTTAAACATATTTATCTGAACGGTATCAGGAAGTAAAACCTGGCAAGATGGCAGTTGTGGTGGTAGCATTGGGAGACTAACTGAAAGGAATAAAAGATCTGAGAAAAAATCAGAGGGAGAACCTAAGAATGCACAGTTTCAAAAGAGGATTTTAGATAGAGATGTCTGCTTGTCGGTCCGTGAATTTACACTGTCCCCATTACCAAAGATACACAATGTTGGAAATCTCAGAGGGGGGAAAAAGGAAAAGGCAAATACTGCCTGCTCTGCTTTTCAACCGGCTCTACATCATCCGTAAAACAAACAGTTGAGACTATGAGCTCTTTGCATAGACTAATGAGGAAATGACTGAATGTTCAAATTGAAAATCATTATTGCCAGATCCATAAAGTATGGGGTCTCAGAATTTTGGCTAAAGTCTCACGATGTTGTGTAACAGCGATCTACCACATGTTTTTCCTGTCTATGTAATAGCAAAATGCACGGTAACACTTGATATCACTGTACTTGAGCATTTTGCATTGCTGAACAATAAACATAGGGTAGAGCGTGTGGCATAAGCTCAAAAAAGTTTTGTTGTCTAATTTTCACACTTTCTTTAGCACAGGAATTTCACTGGAAGTATTTGAAGCATAATAGAGTCAGCATCACTATGAATAAAAACAGCATGTGAAGCACGTGAGTAAATTTAAGGAAGCAGAAAAATGTACACAAAAACCTATGGGGTTAAGTAAATATCTCATTTGTCATATAAAGCTAATTAATCATTTCCTGCCCTTTCATATGCAATCATCATTACACCTCCAAATATGCAAGTCCACTCAAGCAGCATCTTGGATTAAAATTGCATTTTCATGTGCATGAAGTGCACAGAGCACCAGGTGCCAAGTCTGTATTGCTGTCCATAGATCAGAATGCCCAGCCTTTAGCCGGCAGGTCTTATATAGTGCCTGAAAAAAAATGCTTCTATAATCCCAGAGACGGGGGGAACTCAACAAGGAGAAGATTTGAGTCCTTCCATCCCATCAGCTATGTAAGTCCTCAGACCCTGCAGGCAGCTCACAGAGAGGAATGGCCATTCTATGAATCCTGATGGGGCCCTAGCATGAGCAAGGTGCCTGTTTATTTAAGGCAGTCAAGACTAAGACAATTCTAGATTTCAACAGAGCAAATATTCAGAAGATTTTAGAGGGGGAAATTCAAGTGGCTGTGGACACTCTCAGCATTAGCAAAAGCTAAGTAAGGGCTTTGATTATATAAACTTCAGATCTAGTTAACCAAACTGAGCTGCTAACACCATAAGACCTTAAGAAAATAAGAAATGCTTTACTGGGTCAGAGCGCAGTCCATCCAGCCCAGCGTTTCATTTTCAACTGTGACAGTAATAAATGATAGCATTTAGGGAGAGCAAGCAAGCCTGGCCACTGTCTATAGGTACCTTTTTTAAAGCCTTATTTCACTTACATTGTCAATACTGCATGTTGTTGCTAAACTTGAGTATTTATTAAGTAACAAGAAGCTGGAAAAAATAGCTGTTCCTACTGAAATGTAACGGAAGAGAAAATGAGCCTTCAACATATACATATATTTAAATATGCATATATTTATATAAATATGTTTATATGTTTATATAAATATATTTATACTTAATTATATTTCAGTAAATATATATTTGCATAAGTGTATATATTAATATATAACATACAACCAAAGATCGATCTGATAACATATTTGAAAAGCAACAGTGCTAAAGCAGTAGGAATAGTTTAATAAATTCTGAGTCATAACAAATATCTATAACATTTATAGCTTTCTCATGTTAAGACACTGCAGTTCTGAATAAGTAAATCAAAATATCTATTTAGATCAGTATTTGAACACTGGTCATCAGTACGTTTATATGTTGCTTTAATTTTACAAATGCTACTAAAATACAATGGAATTTCAGATCTCCACATCGGCTTAACTCATCTGTTATTGAAATCAATGGGGAATTCTTTTGAATGTCCCACTTACATGAGAACAATTGCACCAGCCCATCCTTGTCTCCGAAAGCCAGAGCTCCCGTGTAGTAGCTTGCTGTTACGATTTAAATATTTCCATAAAACCAAATGTCAGAGGATTTTCTGACAGTAGAATATGTAGTGAAAATAGAAAATCTGTTATAAACAGATTGAATTAATGTATAATTAGGATTTGCAAGAAGGCAGCTTCCAGGCTAGTCAGTATTTTAAAGGTGCAGAAATAATGAATAATGGATTGTTCATGTAATTACTTCCCAATAAATACAAGTCCGTTAACATGGATCCAACTGCCCTCAACTTTCTATACCTTTTCTAAATCAATATTCTTCAACCTGTGATTCCATCTGCTTTACCAAAAAATTATCAATGTGAACTTTTAAAACCGCATGAAATGAACAGAGAGTACTACGGAACTTCCTGCTACACAGAGTAACAAGGGCAGCTGACAAAGCACAGAGGTACAGAACATTTTTCAGTTCTCATTACAAACACGCAGCTCACTTTTATGTTCTGTCCCTGTGAAATGTGAACATACTAGTCTAATCCTGAACCTAGTCTGATCATGCAGACTTACACTCACTGAGCTCCACTCACTCAGAAACGTGGAGTTAAAGAGCACTACATGATGTAATATACAGAAATACTTCAAGCTTTCTCTGCTATTTTTTGAGTTGCATTCTCCCACGAGAACCTGTATCATACCCCAATGGTGCATTTCACTCAACTGAACTGTAGCAAGATGACATTTTAGGACTTGACTGACCTGATCAATCTGACTGACTTGCTGTTGGCAATAAACCAGGATCATCCTTAAGAAGCTGGTAACAAATGGATTCATTAAATGGTTTTATTTCTACCTAAGAATAAGTGTGTACTCTTATAAAATAAAGTACCAGCAGAATTGTAGGAATAGGAGATATTAATCCAAGTTTATAGGTGAAAGTTGATTTTCTGTTTTAATTTGGCTAAGGAGCGGAACCAACCCTCCCACCTTTATTACTTTATCTGGACAAGAGCTATCAGCCAGTGCAATGAAACTATTCAGGAGCCTAACTCACTGCTGACATAAACTACCAAATAATGCTTTGTCACTGGAACAAAAAGTGAAATATGTAGGGTATTCCAGGGATGGACCAAATGTAAACTCCAACCTATAACGCTTTCCTTGAAAATGCTCCTGTATTTTTGGTGAATGTAAACCTTGGAACAATTTTAAACTTACTGTAATACAAATCTGAATTATTTTTTCATGAGTAAGTTTATACATAAGAGTAAACACTTATCAGTTCTCATGCTCTCACACAGTAAACATAGACCAGAGTTATTAACGTTATTATTTCACTGCATGGAATTTTAACTTGGGGGCTGAAGTTGTTCAAGTGAATGATTTGAACATATTAATGTAGCACATTGCTTTTAAAATACACAAAGAAATGAAAAGCATATAAGAACTTAATCCTGCCATTTTATTAAGGCCACAAAATGTAGCAGAAACTGAGACTGCAAAGTGTTGCAAGAGTAGGCCATTAAATGCCTGTCATATTACTATATCATTTACAACGCATCTCAGGGAAAGCATTATACTCACAATTACCTGTCCCTAGCAATATAACCTCCTTATATCACATCTTCCTCCAGAGCTATCTCTGACCAACTGCAATTGCTATTTTTTCCTACGAGATGATTTGGAGTTAGATAGTACTATACTTAGATGTGAAAGAAGTATACTGAATTGATTAATCACAGAATTCAAGAGTTTTATAAATCAAGCTCCTAAAATGTGCCATGGATGTCTCTCAGAGACAATAAAAAGCTGGCCACTTTTGTCTATCTGCCTCTGAAAAGTAAATACTTTCCTCTTCGTAGGCTTAGAACCTTATCTGTTGTCACGCTTCACTCCCAGGAACGTTACCGCATTGACCATGTAGCCATGTTCCTATGACTCCACTGCAGAAGGTATTTCATCAAATAGTATTTATACTGTGCTTATATCAGCTATGTATATAGCAACAAGGCAAACATATCTAATTTTGTTTCTCTCGACCTTACTTACTGTTTGTGAGCTACCTAATCCCTTTAATATTTGTTGGAGTAACGTGGAGGATCATTTTCTGACTTGCTAATCATGTAGCTGATAGATCACAACTGTGTAAGCAAGACTGTGTCAGCAAGTAAGCAAACATGCAGGTATATATTGCTAATAAAAATAGCTTTGTGCAAATCATGATAGCACATAACACAACACAGTAGAAAAACAAAGCTTCCAGTCAGAGCCAAGAAACACACGAGTTACTCTGAGATACCCTAGGTACTTTACATGGACCACCATTTAAATATTTCACACACATTTTCAAACAGGTTTGCTGAAGAACCAAAGGAAAATTACTCTAACAATTAGCTGTCAGATAACAGGAAGGGATGCTGTCAAGAATAGAGATACCCCTTTGAAAGATGACTGAAGAAAAGAATAAGAAACCATTACATCTCCACATGGCAAACTGAAAATAGTATGGAAGCTGCATTTTCTCTTCCTGCGGAGGAATGAAGAACGAGAATTTCTAAATTTTCTGGACCTTTCTGAGGATCAGAACAACAGGCTCAGAGAACCTGAGCTGTCCGCTTTCCTTCATTTCCACCTATTCTTCTTTGTTATATTACTGCTTTGTGAGTAGTAAGGAATGGGAAAACTTTGGTTCTCCTTCTTTGCATGACAAAAGCCAAATATAAAGTACATACATGAACAGCTATATTTTCAGATCTACAAAACAGTGTTCAGTGACACATGGAAATGTAAAGTTTCATTTTTTTAAAAATGCCGTCTTCATAAGGTTTAATGCTTTCAGAACTTGCTTCTAAAAACAAGAGCATACACTAACAACAGCAAGAAACCTTTTCCAACGGTGGCCATCCATGAGATAAACTGATACAATAGTTGGAACTATTTATTACCAACATTGCCTTGATACTTAGTCCGAGTGACGTCATAGTTTTAATAACATTTTCCTTCAGTTCCAAACTCCAATCATTCATTATAAAGGCATTAACATCACACTCCATATCAATTGATAATCTAAAGACTGCCCGACAGTGGTTGGCTCAGTGTTTCAAAATGCTTAATAGCTGACACTAACCATAGTGAGGTCATGCCATTTTTCCTACACAATGATTATTCATAGAGGATCTCCTTTATTAACACAAGGAAATAGATGAGAATAGAGTTTTGATTTTGATTTTTGATTAATGAATTTCGTCTTCTAATTATATTTATGTTTCCACAGAAGTGTTTTATTATGAAAGAATGACTAAAATCTGGATTAGTAAAGCCATGTTTCTGCTAGTACCATGCATCCTGATTAAGAGTAACAATTTTTAAGTGATTTCCTGTCTTCCCAAAGAATCAGGTATCAGAGATGAATTCAAAATACTTACAATTGTTTGTTTTAATGTAAAAGTTATTCCTTCTCTAATTTGCATATTTTGTTATGTCTTTTTAGATGCCAAATTTATATCAAAATGACATACAGAGCCTCCTCAGGGATTTCTTTCAATTAAGCTTCAGGGTGGTCCTGATTTCAGTCAAAACTAGAAAATTGATGCTTGATTTCGAAAGCACAAGCCACACCAAGCTACACAAAAATAATTCATTCTAACATATTCCAGAGTTTCACTCATGTGCATTCATGGTACGTTCCACATTTTATTAACTGTTTATATATTTTACTACTATATTTCTAACAAACTACATATTTTTTTCAATGTGGCTACAAGAAATAACACAATTGACATGTCCTTTAAATGCTTCTTCTAACGTAAAATTTACCAATGATACTTCTTACAAGCTAATACAACATGGATTTTTTGCAAAAAAAAAATACTGTTACAGAATACTCTAAAACTTTCAAACCGGTAATGTAATTACAATGAGAATAATTCACTAAAACCTTTATTTTCAGTCAAGTATCACTGAGAAAAGAACAGTGGAAAGAAATCAAACTAGAAAATTTAAGACATCAGGATACAGGAAATGTACTTTAATGCTTGAATTCAAAGGAAAAGAGTAAGGTTTTCCAGGCCATTGTAAGATGTAACACTGCCTTTCAAGAAAATGTTTTTGAGGAAATGTGATGGGTTTCACATGAGCTGTGATGTTTCTAAACATTTATTTCAGATTTGTCATAAGAGTAGATATCAAAAGTTACCGTGCCTACTTCTTCTTGGTACAGTATTTACAAATCAGAACCTCTGACTAGAAAATATCAATATCATAAATATGTTTGACTGGACTTAGATCCATTCAGAATTGCACAGAAAGTGAAATAATAATAGAAGTTAGGACATATTAATATCTCTTCTTACGTACAGTAAATATATTTCCTGGGATACACTTTAATATATATTTAATAATCTTGGTCCTTATATTTGCAGAAGAGTCTCACTTGTCACTTGCAACCATTTGGTGCAGGAAGCCATCTTAAAATATAAAGTAATCCTTCGCTAAGAGACAGTAAGTCCTCCCTCCCTGTTCTCTTCCCCAATATGAAGACCATCAACTTGCTAGTGGATATTTTCATGTTTTGATATGTACCGTACGTATTGCTGAAATCCACCCTGAGTCTACACAAGGTAACTGTATACATATTTTATTTGAATGTCTGAAGTAGCATGTATGCTTTTATTTCAGCTCCAAGGTTGCCCGCTATTTGAGGCCAACTGTTCTATTGTAAATTAAAAGTGGTCAGCACCTTCAGAAAATTATTCCTAGCTCCCTCATAGACAGCTCCAAAATGCTAACAGATATGAAGAGGATCAGCATACAACAGCTGAAGAGGATAGAACAGCATACAAAAGTAGGAGGCTTGATTACATGATCAAAGGTAGCATGTGATCAAAAACATTTCCTCTTTTTTTTAACCCTTTTAGATTAAATGTGTTGAAGTTAGCGTGAAATACGGGAAACCTCTGGGTGCAAATGCTCATATTTGGGACTAAAAATGTATGAGTACAATCAGATAATTACGCCTCTGAAAGTGATCAGTTGCATAAACCACTGATTGTACTTCCAACTTGGCATCCACAAAAGTACATGTTTTGTTTTAAAGAATTCAGGTTATTTCGGTTTAAATATCAATGTTCTAGAAAGCAATGGTAACTTTTCAGAGATAGCACTAAAATGGAATTGCAGCCTTTACTGATGTCAAAGAAATGGTATTACCAGTTTATATCTTGCCACAGTTTGTAGAGCAATAAGCCCACGTGTTTATAATGTACCTAAATACACATTTATCTTACTTTATTGTCAACTGAAACAGTTTCTCCAAGCATCTTTTTAATAATTTGGCTTACCATATTAATACTCTTTTGAAAAACAAATATTAGAAAATTTAATATTCACTCTGAAATAGCATTTTTAGTGAAATGAAAGAAACAGAAACTGTAAGTCATTTTCTGTCATTCCAATTTACTTAAAAATCATAACATGAAGATTTAGAATAAGAGATGAAAAACTCCTGGATGTTGTAATGTTATTGCTTCAGCAAGTATCTTACTCAAAATAACTGAATCTGCTAGTCATGCATATAGAAATAGACTTCAAGAAGTATTACTTACTGTTTGACATACCTATACATCAAGTTCCAGAACAATGAAGAAATGTTCTCTCATCATCTATGACAGTAATTAGTAATTGCATAGCATTAAAAGCATAATTTCCATCCGTTCCATTTCAGCCAAAAGAAACAAGGAACACTTTTCCAGATAAAAATTAAACAGTACTAGTATGTCCTATGATATAAACAGAGGAGCTCCTGGCATTCTCACAAAGAATGGAAGACATGTTACATTCATGTCTCAAAACTTAACTCTAAACAATATCGGCCCTTTACAGTTCTTAATTCCAGTCTCAAGGGACCAGTCTAATAGGACTGAAGTCAATTACAAGAGCCATCAGCTTAACTGGCAGAATTATCATACCTAAAATACACCTTAAAATATTTTTCAGGCCCTAGATGAAATAAACCTTACGATTCCACAAGATCAGTCCCCTTTGAGACACCCAGAAAGCTCAAAAGGGTGGAAAGCAATGCACCTAGTGAGTTGAAAATATGCCAGACAAACGGCCTCCACTAAAAACAACGTGCTGTACTCAGAGCTATCTGCTCCCTCAACTTCTAAGCATATGGGACGAGTCAAGGGTGGGCCTGGAGCTGAGCACATGCACAGTGGAGCTCTATAATGTAAGATCATGCAGGTGTCTGGGAACAGTAACATAAGTAAGAGACATCATCCCAGCAGGACTGTGGTGCTCAAACTCACTGTCTAAAGGCCCTCTGCTCTCCTCCTGAAAGTAGCTGGTACCAGCCTGAGTGACGACAGCAGCAATTCTTTCCATCATTCTGTCGTACCAGTTGTCAAAGCTACTGTTGAGCAGCAGCTCCAGAACTCTTCTGCCGCAAGTGAAAGGTGTAAACTAGGTTCACCGCAGCAAACCTGCTTTGCACTGAAGTCTCTAAAATCTGTAGCCACATTCATTCATTTTATCATCACTGAGGAACATCACTTTCCCCTGGAACATCAGTAGCAAAAGTTACAATTACACGTCGTAGCTGAAAATAATCATTGATGAGAAATCTCCTCAAGAGACTGTTCCTTTTTAAGTTTTCACTTTACTTCTCTTTTTATGAAAATCACTGAACAGCGTGACCTCACCTTTGAGGCTTCAGTGCCTGCAAATGTGCCCAGGAGAACTAGGTTCAAATAGGTTTTATTCCATGATTACCAGAGAAGAGAGGAGACTGTAACTGGTTTAGTTAGCATATTTTCTCAGTCTCCCCAAATTTCTGCATCTGTGCTGCTCACCAGTTTACGAGTCTGGTTTAATCTGATCTTTGGCTGCCACCTGCATCCCTGTACTGGCTCTCTGAACACACCACCTGCCCTCATGGTACAATGCAGGGAGATGTTATAAAATGCCTTCATCTTTGCCAGCGGAAAAAGAAAGAGGAAGCTGAAAGCACCTGAGGGAAGGAAAATTCAAAGGGCATGTGCTTGGTTGCAACAGAAACATTCAGGGCAAAAAATAAGAAGTTCTTCGCAGTTTGTGGAAATGTCAAATATTACAGTGGTGGTTGACACAGAGCTAGAAGACGCCAATTAGATCCACATCTTGATTATCGGTATTTGCACAGCGATACAGTGACATCCTAGGTATTGTAGCTCCCACAGCTCAGCTGGAATTGGCTTGATGAAAGAATCATTGGGTGTAAATCTATGGCATATGGTAGGCATTAGGCTATTCTACAACTGGGATGTTCAACTCTAGGCAAAAATACATCAGAGGCAGAAAAAAAACAAACATGCTACAGGTATCTGCAATGGAGAGCAACATGCCTTTGGCACTTTCAGTGAGCATGCCAGAAACACTGGTCAAGAAGCACATTAGCTTTTACTCTACATGTTTCTGTTCCACCACTTAACTGGGATGAGCTAATTATGAACGACTGTAGTGAGCTTCCGTCTTACTTCAGTTCCCATCAGCATTGTGCCCTACAAGTGACAGGATGTTAAAGACTGACAGAGTTGCAAGGTTATCTCATCCAGCCCTTGTCTACTCAGGATCGTTTCTTACTGTTCACTTCTTGTTTGTCCCACAGGTTCCTAGGAAGCACTTTATTTTCTCTTTGATATTTCATCTTTCAGGCATTCTGTTCCATCAGATACTGTCACATTAACTTTCTGCTCATTCTTTCTAAGATTTTGCTCATCACTATGGCAGTAAGAGCGCTATCATGATTAACCTCTGTGTTTGCTGTTTTGCCAGATTAGAACAAACATTATTCTCTGAAAGTGCCACAAAATATTTTCTCTTAATATTTGTCCATGTTTTAAGATACATTTAATTTGCATGTTGTGCAAGTTCTATTGAATGCATCCACATTAGGATTCTTTCCCCTAATGGCCAAAGGTGTCAGGGAAGCGGGTACACACAGCTCTCTACATTCCTCCCTCACTACACTTTGCATGTATATAGCCCAGAATAACAAGAGTGTTGACCTTAGGAAATCTACCAGGTATCTCCCTCTTCAATATCCCAAACTGCATCAAACCATTTACAACTACATGTTATATAGCGGAGGTAATGGGCTGTCCTAACCCTTAGGTCTCTGTGCCTAAAATGCCATAATTGAAAAGTATGCTGCGTTCTAACTGTACAGTGTAACGGTATTTCAATCAATATTGAATAGAACACAGACTTCTGTACTGAGACAACCTTTTAGGATTGGATGGTAGCCCATTTTTTAACTGCCATGTAAGTTCCTTTTTTCTCTGCCCACAATTTATCTCCCATTCTTCCATTTCCAAGATGAATCACCACCAGAGTCTCATTCCCAGGCTATTTCACTGGTCAGCTCAGATGGTCATAGCCCACCGTGACTTCTGAGCAGAGTCATGGACACTCTTTCTTCTCCCTAGCTCTTCTTCACATCTGGACACATAGTGCTGAAGTACATCCTTGTCTTCCCCTGGTTTCTGCCATTCCTTCCCTGTAGTAATTCCATATGAACCAGGCATGAGGCAGTGAGCTCTGAGAGGAAAGAGCCTCACAAAGAGCCATTCCCCAAGAGGTTTCTTTAAAGAAACCTCCTAATACTCAAAACTCCTAAGAACATCCTCCACGGACACTAGTGAGAAGACCAAACTGAAGGTCTATACAGGAGTTCGTCCAATAACAATGACAGGAAACTAACATCCACCACTGTATAGCCGAATATGGAATCTCATTGATTACTCCAGGCTACAAAAGTCAAGTAGGATGGCCAAATATTTAGGGGCAGCTGGTCCAGTTAATGACAAGCTGTATGGCAATCATCAAAAAGGTCAAGGACTTTAAAAGATGCCACAGGAATTTACGCTACTTGGCCAGGTGCCACGGGACATAGCACAGGCAGGGAGTACACAGAGTAGCCTTATTAGAAAGAGGTGCTGCCTTTGGACCAGACGTTTGCAGCTCTAAGATGGCCAGACTCCAGAAACGGCTCTTCACACCACAGGATGGAAGAACTGAGTTAGAAAAAGGTTGTGACTATGGATTTGTGTTTTTTCCTATGTTGTACAAGCTTTCTCTCTCAGCTAACAGAAGTATCTGCAAAACAACACGGGTATGGGCAGCCACACAATCTGGCCCATTTATGTAGTCCAAAAGGATTCACGTTAATAATTACCGACAGCTTCCCCAGCATGACTCCTCCCATTCATTTCCAGGAAAATAGGCGTTTAACAGCTCAGTGGATGAATGCATGCAGACTCAAAGGATGGCCAACAGAAACTACTCTAATAAAACATGTGCCTAAGAAAAGATAATGCTACATGTAATACGCTTTTGCTACCTGAGAGTGGATAAAAGGGGTAACAGAAGACTTCTGTGATTCTGTGATTCAAATCATCTGCTGCACTAACAAAAATGTCAGCTACTGGAGAACCGTTCTTGGCTGAAATGTATCTCAAGGCTGGACCGGAACCAGACTGTACCATTATACATAGATCCCAGAAACTGGGCACAGATATATCTAAAGCAGAGGCTGATATCAGAGATGGCAGTTATATTCATACCATAGATCCACTATCCTCTGATGAAGGCACAGCCAGGGTTAATGGGCTTTCCAATATTGATTCAGGTCCTGCTATATACCCACATCATCCTCAAAACGTTGCCTTTCCTGAATATTCTATTTCCATTTTCCAAATCCCCGAGGAACTTGATTTGTTCCTCTTCTTATTTATGTTTTAATTTTTCCAAGTATTCTACAGTCCATGGACTGGTCAATGAGGACTGATATGGCTATACTGCTAAAGGAGCCAGTGGACCAAGGGTAATGCTCATCAAAAGACATTGAGGGAGGTGGCCAAAGGCATCACATAACTGAGAGTGGCCCTGTTCCACAACTAAGTACTGCACAGCCTCAGTCTACTCAGTAATTCTTTTCAGGTCAAGCTTCCCCTGTGGGGCTGAGAAAGCTGGAGTAGGTTGGCCTGCTGGTCTTCTGCCAAGCTTGTTTCCCCAGCTCCTCCAAATGACCAGACATAACTAAGGGAAAACATACTGGCTAACTAACCAAATCTGTTTTCCCTTGCCCCATTCACCCACTGGCCCTCCCTGTCCCATACCACTGACCTCAGTTTAGTTGCTTTTGTATCCCTTCTCAAACTCAGTCTTCCCACCCGAGTTGTCCCTTGCACAGTTCACATCTTCCTCTTCATGTCCCTGACAAATCTACTGCTATTTCCTAGTCTCCATCCCTCCTAACACATACCTTCTGTGTCTCTGCTCAAGCTGTCTGCTAACCCAAAGGCCTGGATGAGCATGAGGGAATAATGGCTTTTATACTGGTGTGGGTGAGCCTTGTTCCCAGTTTGGGAGACTCGGTTCTGATCTTCCTGGGTGGGCTAGTCACGACCTTGTCTTGACAAGAATTGAGGACTTTCCACATGGGTTGGGCAATATTTAGGCACGCGGCATGAGGGAAATTAATCAAAATAGGGATGGGTGGAGGACAGAAGGCTAAGCTGGCAGGGGAGAATCCTACGAATGTGAGAAAAGCAGCTTAGAAGGCCAAGAAGAGTTTATAAATCTAATTTGGGATGGCTAACAGATTTAGATTTAGATATCAGATTAGCGCACCCTTGGGAGGTGGGGTTAAGCAAAAGAGGAGAAAGGAAGTAGATGACACAGAGAGCAAGACTTAGCTACTAACCTTCACCTAACTAGCTAAATGAAAGAGAAAATCCTAATGTTAATTTCAAGAATCTTTGCCAGGAAAGCAAATTACTCACCCAGCTGTACTGAAAACATACAATCTTTTAGATCATTTCTGTAGCCTAGTCTCTTTATTGCACTCTGCGAGGTTTCTAGAAATTTAGTGCTTAGAAATAAGCTGCAGTTTTCCAGGATAAATAAATACTATAATCTCCCTACCTCCATGAAGATACATTAAATATAGGAATTAACTAATTGTGATAATATTCATACTGTATTCATTTCAGCAAGTATTGCTGGTATGACCAAGGCCCTAATTTTGAACTTAACTGAGAAAAGCAAAATTGAAATGTGCTTTTCATAAGCATTTGCATCCAAATCTGGAATTTAAGAGAATTACAGCATACATTTGACCAGGAAACATAAGCAAGAATGTGTAAGTTATCTGACCGCTAGCAGCTGAATTTTAAAATAATTTTTATCTAGTAGCTAAATTTTAAAATAATTTTTCAAAAATCAAGCTATATTATACCTTATATTTATGACACATTTCGTTAATAGTTTCAAACAACTACATATAACATGATTTTACTGGTTTATGGATACTCAGTGAAGAAATTTTCCTTTAGCAAATTCATCTCATTAATATTTTTCTGTTAGTCATTCAATACGACTCATGTTAGCATCAAACAAGACCTGATCCATCTTACACTTAAAACATTATAGTTTTTCTGTTGCCTTTTAAGAGCACTGGATTAGACTCACTGAGAGGAAATACTCCCTCTCCACTCCATGATACAATTTGAGAACTTTGAAACTGAAGAAAATAGAAAATGGGGACAAGGGGTACTGATTATACAGTGCCCATTTACAACCTGTTAGTTCAATTTTTATTTCTCTGTCCCCTCTACAGCATGCTGCCCATCACAGTTCAGGCGCAGTTTCACAGCGAGTTTATTTCACAGTCCACGTCCACGCTACCACCAAAAGGGAAAGTTCTTCCCATTTCCTTGAGCCCTTAGCCCTTCCTTTGTGCCAGCGCTAGATTGCTGAGCTCTGATGGATTGACCTCGTTCAGGAGAAAACTACCAAAAAAATTAATTTCTTTTCAGGCAGATCATTTCTCTGATCCAGCCAATTACACAGCTGCATGAATGTTGGTGCCAGCAGAGGAAAGGCAGCATAACCCATAGCTGGGAGCACTAAAGCGGTGGGACAGTAGCAGAGTAGACTTAGGCTGGTTACACCAATTGTGAAACTGCAGCCTTAAAGTCACATGCAACTTAAGTGAAGGTACTGATCACCATCTTCTTCATGAACGGAGATACTAAATAACATGGGAGCTAACACTGATCCAAACAAAAAAGGGCTCTGAATATCGCTCACATTCAGTCCATTAAATAGCAGCTAATGAGACAGGCAAAGTCGATGAACAATCTCTTAAAGCATGACTTTATGAAGCACTCTATCACTTATTTATTAAAATGCATATTATTCTACATTCCTCTTTTGTTTATAACCTTAGTTTTAAAAGGAATATTTAGATAAAATCTTGCTCTTTAGCTATTTTTTCTGCTTCAAAAATATTAAGATCTATAGATTTATATTAAGATCTTCTTATTAATGCTTATCTAACAATGCATGCCAGGATTGTGCTTTAATTACACATTGAAAATGTTAACCAATTTTGCTTGTTGTCCTGTGTCAAATCAGCTCCCTCAAAAAAATGCTATTAATACTATATGCTATTAATACTAATTCCATATCTTTTTTTAAAATTGGGAAGCATACTGTTTTGATCAATCCAACTAAAATTTATATATCAAATTCCTGGGTATTCACTACTGGCTGTTGTTAATGGCCTTCAGCTCAGCTTTGGACCATCAACTTTTAACCAGGCAGTAATTTGAAGTTGGTGCTGCAAGCTGTTGTTGCAGAGTTCTGTTGAAAAGTCAAAGTTTTCTCAAAGAATATTAGGGACATTGTCAACTACTACATACTACTAGGGTGAAATATGTCACAATACACTGACAAGATTAAGAAGTTATTAGCTTCCCTCTCTTAAATAGCCATTTCTAGCTATTCTGGTAAGAACTGTTTGTCTTGCTTATCCTTCCCATGAACCCTCTAGACCACACTACATAAAATGCTTAAAATCACAGAAGTACATCACACTACTTCACTGTGACAGCTTTCTAATCTATCCAATTCCTATATAAACCTATAAAACTTGCACTATTGTCAGCACATTGCAATCAAGTATTTAAAAAAAAAAAAAAAAGCCAAGTAAAGAACAGAACAGAGCAGAACAGAAGAGAGTCCAGTATCCTTGCGGCAGTTTTTCCATTTCACCTTAAAATACCAAAAGAGTAAGTCATCTGTTCCTCTTACTAAGCTACCTCATCTATGTTCAAAAGCCGTCAAGTCCCTTTCACTATTATTTCCATCAGCCTTTTGATGTGATGACTAATTGCTGCAGAATTACATGATGTAACACAATAGTTAAAAATAGTGAGGCGTATCTTTGCTTTTTCTTATTAGCAGTCATTACTACAGACCTTCACACCCACCCATCACTTTGTACCTCTCATACCTTACCAAATAAATTTTTAAGCATCTTTACGACCTTCAGTAATACTTCATCATCAGTAATACATCAACATCAGTTTGCTCACGCTAAATTCTATGTATATATATGCATATTTATAATTATATATAAAACAACATTAAAAGAGTATAAAGACTATAACATTAAGTGCTGAAAAGTCAGCAGCTACTGGAATTAGGGTTGTTGGTGCAACCTTAGTTAAAATGCTACAGTGAAAAGGGCCCTACAAAAATTTTAGAAGAAACGAGTAATTCTGCCTTTGGACGAGGATCTGAAATGCCTACAATAAATAGGGCTTGAGGCCATGTATGATAAGGGCAAAGCAATATATTTAATAGCTGTTCATTAAGTGCATCTTGTGCAGGAATTCTGTGGAAAAATAGTGTAATCTCATAAGTAAAGGCAAACATATGAGGGACTAAGTTTACACCATAAGTAGCTTCCAGGCTCTGTTTCCTTCCTTCTCCCTATCTACTATCACAGTTCTGTCATCCCCACTGTCCATCCCTCTCCTGCTCTTGTCCCGGTCTGTTCCTTTTTTGCCTTTTTTGACTCTCTATATTCCAGCAGAGAAGAAAAAAAAGCACATGCAAAATAGAATCCCATGATCTGTTCCAGTGACTCGACCTAGATCCAGTCCAACTTAAAGCAGTGCGGGCATGTATATGAAGCAAGAGCTCTGTTCAAGGTTAGTATATAACGAAGAACATAACTGAAACCACGATTTTGTCATGGGTTGTACTGGGCAATTTCAGTAATATGAAATAACATCAGCTCACCTACAACAGGAGAAGTCATGCCTTAATATGTATTGTCTATGTATTGTCAGGTCTGAGCACTGTGGAACACAAGGTACGAGATCATGTAATTAAACACAGTGCATACAGAACAGCTCAACTTCAGCTGCACGGGTCACATTAATCTAGTAATTTCTGTTATTTGATTGCTGAACTTGATAATTTTAACAATGTTATTTTAATACAGCTTGTGTGTGTATGTGCCTGTGTATGTTTATGAATTGCTGTATATACATATAATAAAACTGAATTTGATCTACGCCTTAGGTATAGAAGAGGTTTGACTCTGTTCTCACAGTGCTTTACACTAGCGAAACTACATTGATTAGAGTGAAGTTATTTCTCATGTATATTAATATGATAGGAAATCATGGTTGTCTTTTCATTCACATAAATACCCCCACACATATATTGTTTTACACATAAAATCGTATACACGCACATACATGCATACTCACACACGACAAGAGAAAGAGAGTACAAATCTTGTTTACTATGTGTTGTGTACTGTCACTTTGACTACCATTTGTTCCTACTGTGTTTTCTGGAAGAAGATTATCCTGCTATCTAAGATCCTGTTCCATCTTGCTGCCAGAAATTTTCAGTTTAGCCCTATACTAAAAGCTAAACTAAGGCAATAAACTAAACTTACCCTTTACTCCCTGAGGGAGTCCAACAGAAAGGGGTATAAAAGCTGCCTGTTCAGCTGTGACACTCCTCTTCTAAAACTATTCTATGACTGCTGTCATTTCAATGACACATGCTACTTTTCAGAAGGTGATCTTCTCTTTCCTATTTATTAAAAGTAGTTCTGGTACTAAGCAGTCTTAAATAGCTAACTAAAGACATAAATTACATATGACATTATATGACATGGAAAATGGTTCTCAAATTAGTTACCAAGCAGTAACGCAGCTATACTTTATATCTTTATATACTATCTATTATATACATTTTTAGCTATACAAAATGAGAAGAAAAAGTATTGACTTAGTGGGTAGGAGATTCAACATTCTGAATGTCAAAAACCACCCTACCCAGGAGTTAAACTTGATTTTGCCTCTCCTTGATGAATTGAAAAGGTATAGAGTCTTGCAGGCTAAAATGTTTCTGTTAGCTATGCCTTTTAAGAGACTCATGAGAATTGTTTCACCTAACAGTTTCAGTATCTGATTAACTCTACTTTTTAAAAAGTGTTCCTGACTGTTTGCTGACGAAAACATGCAATAAATGATGCTTTGTTTTAAAAACTACTTATGTACTAAAACCTCTTCTGGAGGTGATCTTCTAAGGCATTATTTTTCACACAGCAGTAAAGTAACATTTAAGATCGGTATACTATGGCCAATTTACACAGAAATGTCTGCTCAGAAATGTCTGTACAAAGTCTGCAGTGAAGAGATGTTCAAGCTCACTTTAAACAGCTACAAGGAGCCATTCTGCTGAATGGCCATGGCCACCATATCAACTTATTTTCTGCTGAAAAGTTTCAGGTTCTCCCAGCAAGCCTTCTTCCAGTACTTAAGCTTTCTTAGTTACAAAGGCATTTGAGTACCTCTGCATTGCACAGTGTGCGCAAGTTAGATTTAGGCGTCTCTGCCAGAATTTAACAAGATTTCTTGATCTGGCAGAAGTTGCTATGTTTTGCTACTATAAGCTTGGAAAGTGGATTCCACTTTCCCTTGGAGATCTCTACTGTGCAGTTTTGGTACTTGGATCCCATATCCCAGTAAGGTTTATAAATACACTTAGTATTATTTTTCCCATATAGTACCTAACACTGGTGCTTTCCTGTCTTTTATTTTGCAGTGCCTTTTTAACAGTATATTTCAGAATATTTTATGAGGCTAAATATTAAACATGATTGTGTTAATAAGAGAGCACAAGAGGTGCTTAGTAAAGAAAAGGAAAGATGTTTTTGGCTGCCAGGTGAAGAAGAGACTCTGTAAAAGTTCTTCCTATAATATTTACAGAAAAGCAGAGTAAACTTGTAGGCAGAGTGGCTTGAAAGGGGTCAACACTGGGTCCAGTATTGTTTAACTTATTCACCAGTGACTTGGACGAAGTGACTGCATCCTCAGCAAGTTTGCGGATGATACAAACCTGGAAGGAGTGGCTGATACACCAGAGGGCTGTGCTGCCTTTCAGAGGGACCTTGGCAGGCTGAAGACACGGAGAACTGGCTGGAGAACTCATGAAGTTCCAGAAAGAAAAGTGCAAGGTCCTGCACCTGGGGAGGAAGAACCCCATGCACCAGCACAGGCTGGGGGCTGACCTCCTGGAAAGCAGCTCTGCAGAGAAGGACCTGGGAGCCCTGGTGGACAACAAGAGCAATGTGCCCTTGTGGCCAAGAAGGCCAATGGGATCCTGGGGTGCATTAGGCAGAGTGTTGCCAGCAGGTCGAGGGGGGTGATCCTCTGCCTCTACTCAGCCCTGGCAAGGCCTCACCTGGAGCACTGTGTCCAGTTCTGGGCTCCCCCGTACAAGAGAGACATGGCGCTCCTGGAGCGAGTCCAGCGAAGGGCTGCTAAGATGATGAAGGGACGGGAGCATCTCCCTTATGAGGAAAGGCTGAGGGAGCCGGGCCTGTTTAGCCTGGAGAAGGGAAGACTGAGGGGGGATCTCATCAATGTGTACAAGTATCTGAAGGGGGGGGTGTCAAGGGGATGAGGCCAGCCTCTTCTCCGTCGTGCCCCACGATAGGATGAGAGGCAACAGGCACAAACTGAAACACGGGAAGTTCCATCTGAACCTGAGGAAAAACTTCTTTCCTGTGAGGGTGACTGAGCACTGGCACGGGTTGCCCGGAGAGGTTGTGGCGTCTCCTTCCCTGGAGATATCCAAAAGCCGTCTGGACACAATCCCAGGTAATGTGCTCTAGGTGACCCTGCTTGAGCAGTGGGATTGGACGAGATGATCTCCAGAGGTCCCTTCCAACCTCAACCATTCGGTGATTCTGTGATTCTGTGACTTTGTGATTTTGTGACTGCATGATACAACAGAAGGACCTGATCTAAAGGAGAAAGATATGAAGCAAGTCAAGCAGAGAAGGGGTAGCACAGAGGTTGAAATGAAGTCCTAAAACAAGCTTGGCAATACTGCTGTAGAACCTGAAATGAATGGAAACCAGTGGAATCAGAAGGGTGTGACATACTGCAGCTTATTTCTTTCTGCAGGAGGTAGATAGCAACATTCTACACATACTGGAGTCCTGAGATATCAGGTCTTGAAATTATACAGCAAATAAATAGATGACTCTGAGGAAAAAGAGAGATGAAAGCTTAATGTACTGTATGTAGTATCTAATAGTTTTCATGTTGTTAGATTCCATCTGTTATTCCTAAAGACTCTACTATCATTAGACTAAATAGCCCCATTTCTGTAAAGCTATCAAAAATACCCTATTATTAATAGCCTGCGTATTCTGCGGATAATAACTTGGAACTTTAACCCCTGACAAGAAATGACCAAGAATGAAAGTTACTGACAATTGTTTTGCTTCAAGCTATTTGTTGACATTCTAGCTGTATTGCAAAAACTTCCTTTCCCGTGAAACTCTGAAATCTCAGAAATTTCTTCTCTACATTAGAATCAACCCCAGAAGTTTTATAGTTTTTTTCCACAAAATAAGAGCAAGACAGAGAGATTCCAGAATAGCAAAAAAGCATGATTGTCAGTGCCCTTATTTTAAATTCTGAAAAGGGATTTGAGACTGAGCCTTCCGCAACCAAGTCGCAGCGCCCTGTTCACTTTTCATTCATTCTTTCTCTCTTTCTTATTCCTAGTAAAAAGTTCAAGAATTACCATGTTCTGGTCAAAAAAAAAAAAAAAAGGAAAAAAAACGCACAATGTTTTTTTCACTCCCTATAGCTTTAGGAGAAACATTTTAGCAAAATAGGATTTCAGCCATTGTATACCTACCACTGTACCATCTGCCATCAAAATTCATGCCTTTGAGCTTTAGGAACCATTTAAGATAGCCAGTATTTTGCCTGCTCTTATTGCACCAAGCAAAAACATATATGTAAAAAAACATAATTATTTGCTTGATAAAAAATATTTATTTCAAGCAACATGAGACTATTAATGTGATCAGTTATAGGATGTGAGTAAAAAGATACAAACTATTCTGTTGAGTAAGATATTCAAATAAATCAACATACTGTTAAAAACTATTTCAAACATTTTAGGTTAAGTTGGAAGTGAACAAATCAGACTAACATTATTAGCCAAACAATTTTCACCACTCCTATGCATTGAAATTATTTAAGCCAGTTTCAACATTTGAAGAACTTTCCTGCTCTCAAGGGAGATATTAAACATATACGTCAGTAACTCACAGATTGCTGCTGCTGCTGCTAGTCTTCAGAATCTGGCTTTAATTCTATCCAGTTAACCTTTCTCTTAAAATCAGGAGTGATTAATTCACGAAAACCATCTCAAATTCAAACTAAGAAGAAACAATCTTATTAACGATAGACAAATTAAAATGGTATATTATCTTTAGTACATGAGAAAAAGAGATACCTCATTATCCAAATTATCTGGACAGCAAACTGTGAGCTGATTTACTAGTAGTAATGAGCATAGAGGTTTCATATGACTTCCTGAAAACATTTGCACACTGAGTTGACTGCACTTGGAGTCTAGAGAGCAAAGAATCTGACAATACAGGGGAAAGGAAATAGTCCAAACAAAAGGAGATAATAATGCAATTTGCATGGATGTGAGGAAAAACACAAGGTCATACTGTGTCAAGAAGTTCAATAATCTTCTCTTCCCACCCTTCACACGTTTTAGGGCTACTGTAATGCTTGTACTGTTCCCAGGTAAAGAAAGAGAAGATAAGCTCGTGGTCTTGTCATTTCAGCCTGTGTTAGCTAGGACTCTTCTCTTCTTGAACAGGTTCGTTTCAGAATGACCAGCAGAAGACATTAGATTGTTAATTTGTCCTTTCTTTCTCCCCAGCTATTAATCAGATAGGCAGGAACCTGCTCTTCTGTTCTCTCCAAGAAATTCTTTTGTATTATTCTTCAATAAGCCTAGCTATCACAGATGGATTTAAGGATAGTCTCCAACCATGGGA
This sequence comes from Struthio camelus, assembly GCF_040807025.1. Taxonomy (NCBI): domain Eukaryota; kingdom Metazoa; phylum Chordata; class Aves; order Struthioniformes; family Struthionidae; genus Struthio; species Struthio camelus. The sequence goes on from NC_090945.1 coordinate 34,403,431, forward strand.
GGAATTAACAAACCATTTAAACGCTACATGACTCCCTAGAGGAAAGCAAGGCTCTTACGTTCAAGATTTAATACATTCTCAGCAGATACTGAAGCTGATCACACTGTGAATTGCCAAAGAGTTTTCAAGGAACGCCAAGCGGTCCCACTGGTATGTGAGAATTAATTTATAGTTATATTTATTGAACACCAGGGTAAGTCATTCCTTTTCTATTTCTTCCTTGAAATGAAACCAATTGTCAGCTAGTAGTCATCAGAACTACACTAATTTTACATAAGACAGAGAGCTGGACTGACAATTCTTATTTCATGTAGAGAGTCAGATATATATGCTAAAAATTCCCACTGGCATTTTTTTTCCAGAAAAAAACCTTTTCCTAGAAACTCCTGTTCTACAGATAAATCTGGAACTTTCTATAATGTTAGGGAAATGACGCTTTCTCTAGGAGTCTTCTAAACATGTATGTGATTACACACTTCTGTTTTATGGTCTCTGTTTATAGTCTGTGAGAAAAAATTCTCACAGCTATTTCACTGAGATGGTCTTCAACCTTCACTCTCTAAAGAAAGGGCTTAAAATTAGCCAGGGTGATTTTCACTACGCAGTCTCACCCTGTTTGGACAAGCTATAAGCTCCTGACAAAAATCAAGAGTTTGCACGTGTTCGATGAAAGCTAGTTTGCGGGTTTCAAGTAACGTTCTCTACGGGGTCTGTTTTCCACACGTTGTCTTCCAGAACTGAACAGAGCTTTTCCCTGCAACTGCTCCTCTTGGCTGCCAGAAACAATTATGGCACTGGGCACTAGAACAGAAAAGAGGCAAACAGTCTTCCTGTGTTCTCAGTGTTCCTCTTGTTATACGCACAGCTCAGAGAAAGAATCACTTGGATTGGAAGACAGGATGCTCCTAAAAAAGTGAGTGAAAAGAGAAGCACAGTGGATGGGAAGTTTTGACAGGAGACAAAGGACTACCAGAAAAGGTCGCAGGCTGTGTGCGATATGCTAACGGACAAGAGCAGAAGGGGCAAACTGACGGGGAAAGTAGGCAAAAATTTAATTAGTACAGCTACTTCCCACAAGATCCTGGAATAGAACTCACAGATCTCAAGCCTCAACATTCCTCTGCTGTAGGTAAATGGTTGGGAAAGTCACTGCTGAACTGCATATATCTTCTTCTTGCTGTAGCCAGCCCACAAAAGAGATGATAGCTTATGGTGGGTGCCAGATACTCCAAGTGGAGACATGCACAAGTCTGTGCTACAAACCTGTAAAATCCCTATTAGTACCAATGTTGCAGTCTTCCACATAACAGCAATTCTCTTTTTCAGGAAAGCCTTATTTTGCTTTCCAGAAGATAGGGTGTCACATTAAAATCTGTATAAAATATGATACATATTGCCACATCCAACTCAAAATTTAGAACACATCAGCACTAAGTTTACCTGTGCAATGTTTAATTGCTTCCTGCATGCATAATCATTGGATCGCATTTCTTCTGAATATATTCTATTCTGGGTCCCTATTTCACACGCTACTCAGGAAGAACACTGTTTAGAGAATGATTAAGGCTTGGGCTTTGAATGAGGATGCTGTTATTAGACTTCTGCCTCATTTGCTCCAGGAACTGGATGGTACTCTGGAAAGACGAAGCAAAATCAAAGATTGGCCCTCTCACGCTGAGTGCAAATTAAAAAGTCTCTGTCCAGCTGAATAGGAGTGGATCCAGAGAGAAGGATCAGCGCTATAGCCGGTGAGGGAGTAGACTGTGGCAAGAGAAAGGCAAAAGTAGAGAAAGCAAGGTCTCGCTAATGAAACGGAAGGCTGCTTCATGGAACTGTGTTCTATCTCTGAAGTCTGCCAGAAGACCTGAACTCTTACAACAGCAGCAAAAGTCAACAAGAGCTGTATTTTTCACACTCCAAGTTCTATAAACCATGCCAAATGGTTCTATAAACCATGCCCTATGAGCAATTAGGCCTAAAGTCTCCTAAGCTCTGAGGACTGGACATTTTTGACAAAGTAGGATTGTTTCAGTGTTTCAAGTAGCCACATATTTCTGTGGGGACACTGACAGCAACTCATTTCACAAAATAAATTATTTCATGTTTGCAAAGAACTCATCTAGTATAGTAATAATGGCATAGAAAATCCCATATGGAAATTAGTCAGTCAAAGCAGGGTTTGGCTTGAGGTCACAAATGAAGCAAAAGGGGAAAACATTGATTATGCAAGCACAAAGCTATGCTGTGCTGTCAACTCAGTTGAGGTATATTTAACTGGAGCAACACAGTACCATATACGGATAGACAAGCTCGGTCTGAATGACAGACACCACTCCCCCTGGCCTAAAACAACTTACTGCTCAGTAGGGCTATGCAGCTAAAAGAGAAGAGATTCCTGAATTAATTAAAACCAACCTATTGTCCAGAATGTATCAATATTCCTGTAAACAACAGGGGCATGCCAGGAACTAGGATGTAGGGTTACAGGAACACAGCAAGAATAAGACATCCCCAGTTCCCATGCCTATTGCTCGGACTGTCAGTTCAGAAGCAGCCAAGAGAAGAGCATCCTCAAATATAATGACTTCTCTGTACACTTAGTTTGGAAGCAAAGGGACTCTTAACTCTTCATCCTCCTCTGTAATATGCTGCCCCAGAACATAAAATTGCAATGGGTTTTACTCACATCTCTGGAGATATTGTAGGAGTTACAACTCTCTAGATCTCTTTCGGCGAGCTGTAACTACATGCCATTTCTTAGAAGGAGTTACCCTTGAAAAGCATAACCAGCACCTAATTTAGTAACAAATGTTACTAGGACAGGAGTAAATCTGCATATTGCAGAGAGTCCTGAATTCACTGAATGTTAAACTTGTGAAGGACTGTCTTCATCCCTGAGGATCAGATCCTTAAGGCCCAGCCAGGATGAAAGTTTGCTTACATGGCTCTTGGCTCAACCGAGGGACCACAAACATTGTGTACTATGGAGCCACTCAACATAATCTGAAGAGAATATTTCCTTCAGTGCAGCTGCAAAATACCATAAATAGGCATTCCCTTTGCTTCCTTACAAAGAACAAAGTCTCAGACTTAGCTCACCAGAACATCTGCTTCACTTGGGGGAAAGAATCCCCCTTGTTTCTTTCCTACAACTATAAGTATGTGATACAAGTAATATAAAAAAATCTAAAGGATGAGCCTATCTTTTCTGTCTTCACTTGCGTCTGTAAAAAAGGTTACAGATCCACGCTGGAGTAATTTTCACTTGCTATGTATCCCCAAAGGAAAGTTAATGCACAATGAGGAGGGAGCAATAGAATAGTATGGAAATCAAAGTGCTGTTGTAACCATTCTCCATTCTCAATCCTACTTGACCCCACTCAATTTACGTATGGGAAGCAAAGCAAGTTTTGTTCTTTTCTGTCAAGTGGCTTTCTCCTTGAACAGATTCACCTGTCAGGAAAACTGTTAGGTATATACATTATGTAGTAATAAAGGACATAAACGCATGGTTAAATTAGATACTAAGACAACTTAGGCATATTGCAATCAACAAGACTAGAGAGCCCATAACCACTCACTGTACAGAACTGCCTGCTCTTTTTCTGTTACTGTCTTTAAACTGCTATAAAAATGAATCATTCACATGTTAAAATAACACTCTTGTTATGAACCTGTAATATGTAACCTTTCTCCAGATAAAAAGTTCCTTCATTTTTTACTATTTTCAATTATTGTATTTTTCTCTTTCTTGAGACAATAGTTGAAAACACCTAAAATATAAACAATTCTTACTCTTCACTCTCTATGTCTAAGTCCTGCAGACACTGGTGAGAACTCTGTAGCAGAACAAGTATAGACTCTTTATTCTGGGCTGTCTTCCTTTCTATCTGTCTTTGTTCGCAAATTTGGTTTTCTGCAAAATGTTGCCTATCTGGTTAGTGCTTTAATTAAGGATATGCTTCCTTCGCCTTCATTTAATGAAACTGCTAGTACTTAGGTGTGTGAACCACATGTCCAATTTCTCATGGTGCTACCATTTCCTAGCATAATACTTTTAGGAAATACGACTTTCAAGCAGAAAAAGCAAAAAAAAAGACCATCAAATTATTCACTCTGCTGGTAAACTATAGAAGAGCCATCGGTATTACTATGAGGTTTTCCTGAAACAACGTACTGTGATAATACACGCCACCTAATCATAATCTTTGATAGTCAGTGTGGGGTGACTAGCATTTTAGAAATACTGAAGAAGCTACTAAAAACATCTTTTATTTTGAAAATTGATTCCCTGTGCAATCAAAAAGTTTGTGACATTTTTATACGCCTGTTACTCCAGCTATGCCAGTGACTGGCTAGATTCTGCCTGTGGTTGTGATTTCATTAAATAAGGGTAACAACTCTGACAACAAATTTCTCCTCAGAAATCGTGACTACAAGCAACAAAATCTGGACAAAAACTTAGAATCCTGCTATCACCAGTAAAGTTAAAAAAAAAAATTGAGAAATCACTGTTCAGTGGATAAGTACGACCTAAATTTCTCTAGTTGAGCACTTTCTGCTTTTCAGACAAAGAATTTAATCAGTGTGTGCCGTATGCTCTCTGAAACCTATATGACTTCCTAGCACTTCACCGTCTTATCCAGATAGCTTTGTGCCCTGCCTAAAATTGCTTTAATGAATAGTGTGTGTCCGGTACCTTCAGCAAGCTGGTCTGCTGGCATTTCCATTGCTCCTGTTTTTTCCATCTTGGGTAACAGAATAATCAGTCCCTGTTCTCAGTTCTGTGGTACTTTTTCTGTTTTCAACCTGCTCCAAATACTCGAAGCCTGTCTTTAGTGCATCTGATTCACCATCTTTACATACTTCAGTTATGACTGCGTATTTTCCTGGTCTTATTTCTGTACTTATTTCTTTCACTAGCCTCTCCTCATCCTCCAGTGGCATTTATTTCTCTATGAACATTGCCAGAGACACGCACCTACACCTATTCAATAACTGTATTTTTGTTCCACCCCTACTTCAGTTTTATCTGTTTTTAAATAATCTGTCATGTAGTCCTTCTATAACATTGCTGGCTGTAATTTTTAAGTAACAGGATTCAGTTACACTAATTAATACTTCTGCAGGCTTTTTTGTTGTTCTTATTTGATGCTTCCATTCAGTTATCTATTCCTGAAAGTCAGCCTATGTCTTAATTCCTACAGCTGTTGTCTTCCTCGGTCTTTATCCGTCATCCCCCAGATTTAAGACAATGTTGGAGAACAAAGGGAAACAAACAGGTCTGCAGGTTAGAAAGTAAAGTGAGCAGTGCAGGGGGAAAAGGGAAAAGACAGACTGAAGGATACGGAGAGTAAATTATGGGGGGGAAAGGAATACCAAAGGAAGACAAGGGTAAATCACTATGAGAAAAACTAGGTGAGCGTTAAAGTAGGAAAAAAAAGTAAAGGGAAAGAAAGACATGAGGAAAAGACAAGAGCTACAGATAGTACAAAGAGTTAGTAAGAAGACAAAAAAAAAGGAACAGATGAAGAGGAAACAGAAAACAAAGGAGATTAATCCAGATATAAAAAAAGCCCTAGGGAGATGATCTGTATCAGAAATAAGGGTTTTTTTTTAACCAAAATTGGAGATGCAGAGCATAATGGGGAACACTACAGATCAGTGTAGAGGGCCTAGGACAACAAACAGAAGAAGTATTTTAAAATAAATGAGCACAGAGTGAATAGAGCAGTTGTGCTGCTGCGCACTCTAAACAGGAAAGGGGTTATAAGTTAAGACCATTAGTCCAGTATTTATCCACAATTCAAAAGGTAAGCAGGATGCTAAAAGGCATCAGCAAAAAAGCTTACATGTATTGTATTTTTTTATTTTTCTACTGTATGCTCTTTGATAACTGTATGTGGTACAGTGTGCTCAATAAGGAAAGTAAAACTGGCAGAGCTCTGCTGTCACCACTCAATGATACACGGTAACAGTAAACGCACAGTTGGGTGTATTGCTTCTGATTGCCTTCTTAGTTTTTGCCAAGATGCAGCCTGCACCATTCCTGCTAAACATTATAAATATTTTTAATGGAAATGGAATACACATCAAAAGAAGTGATATTGCTGTTTCATGAAAGACTGGTTAGACCTCATGCTTAGTTGTGATCATTTTTCCACAGAAAGGCTATTATTGTACAACATAACGGAGTAGATGGGATAAATTCAGCTTCTGAGATAATTTCTTATGAGGCGTGTTGGCATGTTAGCAGATGGACTGATTTAAAGTGAGGCACCCATGCATATGATAGGTAGAATATTCTCCAACAAGCAAAGAGAAAAGTGCACAGTAGCTAAATGAGATCCTTTGAAATTATATACTGCACAATTTGACAAAATATGGTTGGTTTTTATGATGCTTTTAATGCATAGTGCTTGGCTATTATCATTATGCTCATCTTGCATAAGGGAAAAAGATACAGTGATTTGACAGAGGGCACTTAAGGAAGTCAGTGCAAAGCCAGCAATGATTTCAGGAATGAATAGATCGGCTTTGTTGAAGTTGATATTAAAACTCCAACAAGCTCCAACTCTCCTGGGGCTTAAGCACAGCTTCACCGTCACTCTGTCTATTCATTTATCAGGCTAACCCTAGAAAAACAACAGTGGCCGAGCTTGCAGGTGCCAGTTTCCTTCTGTGGCACCTTCCTTGAAGATTGTTTTGAAAGAACAACTGACGCATCTACACACCTGGCCGTACTTGAGAGAAGGCATAATACTCGTCCCAGTCTCTTTTTCTGTGTGGACATGGCACAACAGGTGGGCTTTAAGCATGGTTATGTATCTGAGCAATAGGTAACATTTGCTTGTGAGGGCAGTGCAGTGCCCTTACAGGCATTTCCTAGCTCCTCCTTGGCAAATGCAGCAGGCCAGATGGAACTGTTCCTTAGGCGGCCAGTTGGACCACCCTGGTTTGTACCAAACAGGATTTTAAAAAACCCAAGGGAATGGAAAAAGTCTGAAAAGTAGCAACTAAAAATAAACAGGAAATGTAGGCAGAGCTATTTCACATGAAGTGCCATTAAGTATATGAAACAGAATTGTCCAGTTAAGACTATCAAAATCATGGATTTAAGTAGAAACACTGAGAACAGTGAAAATAATGCTAGGGCAGAAACAAAAGGAAGAGTTACATTTAAACAAATAACCCTAAATAACCACAGCTACATCGATGCTACTGTTAGAACCACACATGAATTTCTTCGATGTGAGGTAAAAGAATGTGTTCAGAAGTGTAGGATTTTGAAGCTCTGAAACAAGATTCCTGTAACCTTCACTGGAATTCCTTACTTGTGACAACAGGTATGATTTGTAGTTTGAAATTTTTATTTCTATAAATAATAGCTTTGGGAAATTAAAACCCAGGCCAAGCAGATAATGAAAGTTTGTATTCTATCAATCACCTGTACTGCATAAGCAAGAGTGGTTAGACAGGAGCAAGTTACTGCATAATAAAATAAAAAACCACTTTACTTCTTATCCAGTATCAACTCTTTAAGATTTAATCAAGATTTTTTTCCATATGGATATAAGATGTGGGCTGCCTGGGACAATATGCTATTTTCGATATATATAATTAAATGGAAATGCAATGCCAAATAGAAATTACACCACCTACAAGTTGGATAGTACTGTTTAAAGCTAGAAAAGTCAGAAGAAGTTCTCAAAAATACAAGGCACAATCCTGTATTGCCAGGAGAGAAGCTAGATGTTCTACGCATGACCTTTTCCTTCTGCATATCCTGTTACTGCAAGAGCTGTGAAACTGCTTTTTGATCGTGACGTTTAATGCTCATCCAACAAAAAGTAATACGGAAAATAAAGTATAAACTTACTTTACACAACACACCATATATGCTAATGTTAAGATTGCAAAATACTGCAATATGCTGTTCCTTTCTGTACTTCACTCATATGAGACCATGAGATACTAAAGACAGCCTCCTTTCTAATTCTGGGCATTTACACAAATCTCGGCACTGGAACGCTTTTGTTATCTAAACGGTTCCCCCCAAAATTTAAACACAGTGAAGCACAATCAGGCCTTATCAGATAGATTATTAAGTAGGACTTGCTAGGATACTTGAACTGCTAACCAAAATACCATACGCAGCACATATTTGTGCAGCAGGCGAGGAGGCTTAAAAAGTCTTCCTGTACTGCAAGGTGAATTACATTGAATAACACTTTGTTCTCTCTCTCTCTCAAAAAAAAACCAAGATACTCCTTTCCTGCAGGACACGCAGACTGAGAAGCATCCAGGGCAGCAAACTGGAGAAGTATCACATCAGAGTTCTTTGGACTTGGTGAACTCTCTCCCTGCAGTTACGGCTTACAACACAGGCAAAACCTAAGCTATTTCCCTAGCATCGTTAAGTTAGCGCTTCTTTAGTCAGCTGTCTCGGAAGCGGTGCCATAGATAAAATAGTGATCGTGCTTGTGCCCCAAAGCTCTTAAGCCTGCAGGTGAAACAGCACTGGATCTCCTTTTAAGCCTCAGTGCTACAAGTATAATCTGAAAATGATGCTATATTTTTTCTGGTTCACTCTGCTCTATAAGTAATAATAATATATCTATATTTGTAATTTAAAGACATGAGGAGAGAATAGTAATGTAGTACAACAGGGGCTGGCAAGCAAAGAGGACATCCTAAGATCATCCAAGACGGCTGATACAAAACTGGATCCTGTTTTGGTTGGCAGGGTTAATTCATACCACTTTCCTTCTCTTCTGCAATCCCGTTACAGTTTAATAGTCTAAAAGGATCATGCAAAAGATAGAGCACAAAGCAATTTTTTTTTGTTTCATGGGGGGCGAGTTTTGCCTTTCAGAGAAAAGAGTTAAGTACTGTAAGATCTTTTAAAGAGAGACCCTGGGGCAGATTCCTAAGGAGTAGAAGCGATCACAACTGATATCAACAGAGATATGGCAGTTTAAACCAGCTGATGATCCTTCTCTTCTCTTCTAGGAGTGGGTCTTGATAATGGCCTGAACAAGATCACAGGCAATCCTAACACAGAATTTCCATGCCTTAGTCGTCTAGGATAAAGTTTTGTCCCCACTACAAGTTTTAGCAAAAGCGCTTACTGATTTGAATGAAACCCAGCTATTTTTCACAGAATCCCAGAATGGTTGAGGTTGGAAGGCACCTCTGGAGATCATCATTTTTACTTATTAGAATATTAGAGCACGAAGTTCTCAATAGCTTAGAATTTTTCAATTTTTGTGTAACTTAGAAATTTTCAGTTTCTTAGAGCAGTAATGGCTTATGATTTCCTTTCCCAAACTTAAGAAACACATTAAAACCTAGACAAGTAATGAGGAAGAGAAGGAATGTATTAAAAATTTCCATTTTTTTGATAAAAAGTAATCTGTAACCATTCAGTTACAATTAATCACATGATGAAAAGAGGAAATCACCATTCCGCATATTGTCTATAGCTCAGAATGCACACCAGCATTCCGCAGGTCTCAATTACTACCTACATGTACTTAATTTAATAACAGAAGGGAGTATTTATTTTCTGCATGTACAAGACTACTCTAATAAATGTTCCTTCTGTAATCTCTACACATCCACGGTTTCTTTAAAAAATACTCTAATATTACTCTCTAGACTACTGTAATATGAATTAGATGACAGAAACAAACGTATGTCGTCATTGTGCTAGGAAACATATACACATAGATAAAATACACACGGAAAATCCAGTTCCAAGGGGCCTTTAAAAAAGATTACAAATATAGTCAACCAATTTAGATTATAAAGGTTCTTAAAATATGGTAATCAGCTTTCCATTTTATTATATGAAGGCACATATATGAAGGCATTCCAAGGCACAATATCTTCACATTAATCCTTAAACTTCCAAAAGCTAGGTATTTCAAGACACTGTTGCACCCATGACAGCATGTGAAAATAAAATGGATTTTGATGTGTATTTTACCAGAAACTCAAAACAGGTACTGTAAATAGTATCCTGTAGCAATATCTGTATTTTTTAGTGGCAACTAAAGTTTTTAGAAAAAACTAATTACCCATTCTCAGTATGAAACATTGATGGAGTTGGCGGTGGAATCACACTTGGGTTGCAGCACTCCTCACCATCTCAGCCAAAATTCATGCAGCCAAGGGGTTTGGCTACCTGTAAAACAGTGATATCATCATTTCCAGTTGTCTCCTTTTTAAAGATATGTAAACAAAATCACAGTATCAACGAAACGACTCTTAGCAAAGCTGTATTTCCACGAGCAAAGTAAATTCAATAAACAGCAATTCCAAAGCGTTCTGAAAATGTGACTGTGAAAAAGAAGGAATTTTCATCAGTCACTTGTATAGGAATATTTGAGTATTCACTTGCTTCTGACATATATTGATCCAATGGAATCTCAGTTCTCTTCTATTCTGTGGATAATAAATATTTTAAAATGTTTATGAAAATACACGGTCCTAAAGCATTATGCCTGTATGACAAAGTATAAGACCTCTCGATTTCTTGAGTTATGTTAAAACAGTTATTCACAGCACTTAATACTGATGAAAAATAAATATTTATCCCGTATAATAATATAATAATATAAACTGCAGTGCTACAGTTCCTTCCCAGTTTGTGGGTTCTTCATAAGCAATAACTGACTGTATCTTACATGTCAAATGATGCAATGAAACCTTATTCTCATTTAGACACTGTGGAAAGCCCCAGCATTGCCCCAGTTAAACCATCTTCCCAGAAGGTCTTAGATAGTTCAGGAAGCAGAACACAAGAAAGATTTCCAATTATAAACAGTACTTAGCGCTTACATAGTGCTTTGCATTTTTATAATACACCCCAAATAAGCAGGCAGGTATTGCACTCATTGCACAAGCAAGGTCACTAGAACAGGACATCCTTCTCTAAGGTTGAAAAATAAATGTTTTCCCAAATAAGATTACTCAAATTAGAGTACATTACAACAATTTCTGTTTCAGAGCTAACCAGAAACTGTAGCTTCCTGGATTGTTCAAAAGCTAAGTGGTAGATGAACCAATTTGCTTGTCCTATCGGTGCAGATAGGACAGAAAACATACCTTGTTAATGTGGTATATAAAGTATATAAATAAGTATATGAATAATAAGAATATAAATAGACAGATATTGTATGGGTAGCTAGTTAACATCGTTGTACTCATAAGGAATAAAACGTCAAAGTGTTACAGAGCTGAAGTTTGGTCCTAGGCTAGAAGGTTACACGATAACGGAATGACCCAGAAATAACTGATAAATCTAGGGGAGGCTGTTCAATGGACTCCAGATTGAGTCACTACCAGAAGGACGAAATAAGTTCAGCAGGAACCTTGACTTCATTATTCATTCTTCCTTCTCTATTTTATCACTAATTTTTACCCATTAATTCTTTCTACTGTTCAGTGAGACTCATTTTCCTTTTGCTCATAAATTTTTATTTTCTTCAAAGAAAAGGACCGTATCTTAGCTCTACTATAAAATAAATGTATAAGGTAATCAGTGGGTGAATTTCTGCTTACTTTGAGAAATGATGTCAAAGGTCATAGTTAATGCATTTAAATATTCCATCTGGGGATTTCAGCATTCCATCTAATTCTAATGGCTGTAGGCAGGTGGATCTCAAGATACAGCAGGAATACCATCTGATAAATCTCTAAATTAAAGATCAATAAGAAACAGTAGAAGCACAGGACTGTTTGCCCATCAAGTCCTTTTTCTAGAAGAGTCCTGTGTGTGAAAAATAAACTATATGGCTCCCTCCCTGTAGCAAATCAGAAAAATATGTAATTCATCATGTCATCTACTTGAAATCACAACATTTTAAACATGTTAAAAAATGATTATTAAAACTTTGTAAAACTCCATTTCCTACCCCAAAATACTGGAAACTTTAGAATTATTACCTGTCCACTCAGCTATGTCAAAACAATTTAATTCTGAAGACTTCCAGACTAGTTCACTGATTTCTTGGTACAACAGCACTCTCAGGGAACATAGAGCTGTCACTTAGAAGCGCTTCCCAAAGTTTTGTCTGTACAGATTACCTCCTCCCGAGACATGTGAGTGCCCTTAAAGCTCGAACCTTTTGGAAAGCCACGCTTGGTGGAGCGATACACAAGCCTCCCAGAAGAACTGAACATCCAGTGTAGGGTTATTCAAGAACCCACAGGTCCAGAGGGAACAACCCACACAGTCCCTCAATTCCTTCAAGCTGCCAGAGGCACTGGATCAGACTCTCCTCTGTGCCTTTCACCACTAAGTATATTCAGGTAAGTTTATTGTAAACAATTACACTGAGAGTGCAATGTTAGTATCTCAGATTTTGTATTAGAAAAGATGATTGCTAGAACTAAGTATTCCCTTGGGAACAATCAATTGCCCCCTGAGTTTCCAAAATATGCTGAATGGCAGTATAAACTCATTTGCCTCTTCCCCAAATTTGACTGATTTGCTAGTAAAATCCCACAATGAGTCTATGAAATACACATTGTCTTGCAAACACTGTACTTTCATACTAAAACGTATTTCAGCTGACGGGTCTGGAAAACTGACTGTCATGTTTTATGGAAGTCAATGCTGAGTCCATTGATACCAATATCGTATCTGTGTGGTAACCTATATCTATTAATCTTGTCCCATAGCTAAAAAGTAGTTTGTATCTTTAATGATTATGATCCCTACTTTAATTTACCATTTAGATCCTACTCCGGATAATTATATGAGGAGTAGCAGCAGTTAAAATGCTAGAATCGTGACCACTTTAAATTATGGTTTTGTCAGAATCAGACCTAACCTCTGCAGTAAAGGGTTAAGTGCACTCTATCTACCTCAGTCAGACAACATCTAGCCTACAGTGACCATTCCTTGGGAAATGAGGGATTCCCTCACATCTGCAATGAATTACATGGAGCAGTACAGCTCATCCTCAAAGTTCATTTGACAGTGATTGTAATGCATGCCTTAAGGTTACGATGGAGTGCTTAACTCAATCACTTGATTATATAAAGAAATTCAAATCCTGTAGAAGCTAGGCTGCTTGCAAAGGTTCTGGGAGAGAGGATAACTCACCTGGACTTCAGGGATTTTCTTGTGCCTGATTCAGCACAGGCAAATCACATTCACAAAGACAATACTACTGAAATCAACTGCATTATCTTGAGTATCTTATTTTGTAGCTGCTAACTCAAAAAGGTGCTATATCCATTATGAGACCTCAGCTGTTGCTCCCTCTTCCTTGAAATGACCTGTCATACACACAATTTAATCAATGTGTCCAGTATAGCTGGACAACTGAAAGATCCTAAAGTTGGATTTTTACTTCTTGATACAGAGTTTATTTTAGTGCAATTACGGTAAAAGTGAATATTGAACAGTCGCTGCTTCTATCACCAAGGAAGAAGGCTCTTGGGTTCCCTGAGGAGTACTTTTTGTTGGCCTAGAGCCATGAGCTCCTATTGACTTTGACTCCTGAAGATAAATGAGATGATAAAAATGAGCAACTGCTTTGCTGGTTCTGACAGATTCACGTCATTTTTGGTGCTCTGTCCTTCAGTTCTGGCAATTATGCAGCCCTAAGTTGGACTCATGGTCTTCCTAAGCTTCCTGCCCTAGGTGCTTGCGTGCATCATGAAAACTTGAAAGAATGAGACTATTAACGCATATAGAAGGTGCAGCATGTTCTTTTGCAAGCCACAAGCTAACAGGGAAACACAAGAAACTAGAAGAAGGTTTCTATTAGAGCCATCCAGGAACAGATGGTTCCAGCATCTGCTACTGTGTCTCCTATCCTAGCTTATTCATTTATTTTTTAAAATATGGTTCGGCCTTAAGTTCAGTCAAAGTTCATCTGGCATCCACATCAGTTTACATCTTTATCCAAGGATCTCCTTTGTTCGTATATCTTACAGTCAAACGAAAGAAATGATTCACACATTGCCACCTGCGTGTGAACCTACCACCTACTTAGATTTGTTTCTCATCAAAGCTAATGGAGTCTTCCTCTTAAGGTTGAGAAGAATGTATACGGTCCACTCTGTCTCTGAAGACAGCATTCCTGGCAAAAGAATATCAGCCAGGAGAATCAGAGAGTTCCAAAACCTAATGGTTGGATAGTATTCCACATGGATAAAGTAGCTTTATGACCACATCCTAAATTCCCAGCCAAACTGGTGTCTACATTTCATTTTAATTACAGCTAAGCTGAGCACCGATTTCTAGTCAAAGATTGACTAATGTAAACAACCTAAAATCCACATGCTTGAAATTTGCTGTGCATCACGGGAGCGTGAGGGATGGCTCTCATACCAAACTCAGTCGCTTGAATGATGGGTTCCCAAAAAATAGCCTCTGTAAGAACTGGCTGTTTACAGAATCGCTTGCTTCTTCCAACTTCTTCTGCATGACTGGGACTCAAACTACAGATTTAATCCTCTCTAGACTGATTTCATTCTCTCAGGATTTAGGTCAGCTAACACAATACTCCCGATGCTCCTTCAAGGACGCAACCTAGAAAAACCTATTTAGCGTAAAATTTGTAACTCCAGGTCAGGGCAGGCTAAACGGACACTTCAAAAAGGTGGCACTATGTATGCATTGCACAAGCATGGAGACGACACCTAAAGGTATACATGAGCTTGCAGAAGTACGCGTCATGCCGGAAACACGAGGGAGCTTTCAACGCCATTCTGTAGTCATTTAACACAAGCCAAAATCATTGATTTTGCGCCTGGTGTTGGCATCTGTCTGAGAACGAGCGTTAGGTATTGTTAGGTATACTGATACTTTCCCCTATTCGCCAAATGATTTTGTACTTCTAAGAGCCATGTGTGGAAGAGCATATATATTTGCGATGAACTCTTAAGTATTTTCTGAAATATAAATTATCCTGCTGAACTAAACAAAGCTTCTTTCTGAAAGCTAGTTTATATGCATGAACTAGCTCCATGCTGTTCTAGGTTGCTGATTTCACCATTATTTTCTATCTATCTGTGGGAAAAAGGTTTTCCATTGCTTGAAAAGTTGCCTCAAAGAGCACAGTTAACACAGACTATACGCTCTATGTGCAGCAATACTGTACATGGTGACTTAGCATGTATTACGCAAAACCTGCTATGGAGAATTTCCCAAAGCAAAGCTTCCAAATCAAATATGGATCGACTCACACTGACTTACGTAACACAGCAAAATGCACGTGCACTGCATCAACATAGTGAAAGTCTGCGGAAGCCTATCTGATTATCTCAGTCACTGAACAGCTCAGAGCAGAGTTTTGGACTGCTCAGTCTTAATATCAGGCTGCAAGCTCCATCCCCATCCTTGGCAGACAACAAAGAATACCAGGCACAACTATCTCGGCCCATTATTTAGTTTTGTAATGCACAATATCACATATTCAGAAACAGCTTTATCCCTTTTATAAGTACTAAAAACATTTTAAAATTTCCTTGTTGATATCTTATAGGAAGTGTTCCTACAGAAAGTTGAGGATTCCTCCAACACTACAGCAAGGGATAGTACACGTGACCGGTGAACTACAACATGCCGTGGGGCTACTACAGTCCCCGGTAAGAATGAAAGATTATTCCATGGCAGCTTCCTTTGTCTCTTTGCAATATATATAAATAGATAAATGCTGTTGAGGTGAATTACAGCAGGTGGTAGAAGTACACAGCCCATAGGCAAGAGGGCCTCTTGAGTCTTCATTCCCTTGCAAAACGGTTTGCTTTATCTACCTTCTAGTTAGCCTAGCCTATGTTGCAAAACTGAACACAAGTAATTCAGTATTTGTGTTAGCAGCTGAAAAGACGTACCAAAATAATCTGTAGTTCGTATTCCCTGATGGGCAAATCAACTGGAGTTAAAATCAGCCCAATTCTGCTGTTGTAATCAGAAAGGACTCAGGTTTTTTGGAGTCATGTTTAGAGACTAGACGCATTAGTTTATAGTCCCAAATGGTCCAGGTGGTTTCAGCTGGTTTAGAGGATTTCTGTTAATAGCCTAGGGGAACTCTGTGGTAAAGACATACCCTAAAAACCTGTCTGTGACTGTCTAGGCACCTATTTTCCCATAAAAGTATCCTAACAAGTCCTGTTCATTCATGTTATACTAGCTTTCACACCTCGTATTTGTGGTATGCAAAAGACAAGCAACATGTTATTCTCAATGCCATGAAATGATGTGGGCTATAGTATATGATGGATAGAATCAACCAGAAATGTTCTGACCAAACTGAAAAATTCTGTTACATCACAAACAAAAATATAAGCACAAATATAGTGGTTCTACAAACTTCTGACTAACCATAAAATATTTTAATGAAACCATTCCAACAGTTTTCCTTCTTTGTTACCAGAGAAGCTGCTATAGAGAATTGACTTGGAGAATTCACAGCTGCGGGAAACTCCTGCCATAAAGACTGTCCCAGAGTCAAGGTTTCCTGATATTCCAGTCCTCTGCCTTGAAGCCATGGGAACCCTAGCTCTCATGATCCAGCAGAGAGCCAGGAAAAGCCCTCAACTTCACTTTTGATGGGACTATCAGGACACTCAAACTTTCAACCAGAAAAGCCAGAAGGTCAGGAGCCCAGATCGCTGAACCATGAGATTTCTGTCCCAGTCCTCACTCCAAATTTCCAGATTCCTGAGCCTCTGTCCACCTGGCTGACAGGGAGATGGGACCGTGAAGTTTCAGAAGCCATAGCTGAGGCACAAGCTTCAGAGCTTGAACTCTCAGGCTCAGTTTTGTTTCAGAATAATCCAAATGAATTATCTGACTATTTTAGAAAGATTTTTCTACTTTCCTTTCCGAGTAAAACATACAAAATTCAAAATTTAAGGCTTTTTCAGAATTGAATCTGGAAATGGAACTCCAATTCTAAGCATTTATAATGGAGGACTTACGATCGTTTGAACATTTCTCATTGGTCTATGATACAGATTGGCCCCAAAAAGAACAGGAGTTAGTAATGAAGTAGAATCACTGGCTTCACAACACCTCCCATGCTTTAGGGAGAGTTCCTGAAGTAACAAGAATAACATTAGTATGGACTCAATGAAAAGTATCATGTTGATGAGATATGGAGATATTCCACCCTCATTTCACCTAACAGTGGAGCGGTTCTGAAAATAACTTCTTTCTTAACAAACTAAACAAAGTATGACAAAGTAGACTATGTTTGAGAAGCTCAAGTCAAACGCCAGCTAAAACAAAAGCAGAGTCACTCTCTAAGACCTGAAGTCCTCCTGCTTCACCTGGTGAAATGTCCCTGACACCAAATAGTGATCTTTCTGTTCCAGTATTTTAAATGCCATAATTTCACAGATACAGACCAAGGTAAGCATTGATTTGTCTCCTTGCCTGCTCCGAAGCTGCAGCACTCCTCCTAATGGAGTGCCAGGTATTTTCCACCACTGTGGAAGGAGAGGATCTGGCCTTGATACCACTGCTGAGAAGAAGCTATCTCATACGGCACGGGCCTAGCTGTAGAAGTGAGCTTCAGGCGACCATATGTGAAGTTTCTTCTGTGAATCACAGGAACATGTAAAGATATGCTGTCGGACTACATCTGTTACGAGTCTGGGAATAATTCAATGCTACTGATCGCTTGCATCAGACCTGATCCTCATGATGCCAGGAGATTCCTTTGCCCAGCTTCTCCTCCCACCTGCAAACTCATATGACAACTGTTCGTTCGAAAGCTGACACTAGCTATTACATCTAACTACATATATCTCTCTCTGTTAAAAATGGCAAGGAATTCATTGACTCAAAATCTTAAAACAGGTTTCTTGGGGCAACTGACATCCCTTGCAAAATACCTATGACTGCCCAAATTCAACCGCTGAGCCACAGTAAAAAGAAAGTACAAAGAGAACACACATAAAACAACCTGAGACACAATACAGTTCAAGTGCATGCCACAATCTTCACCCTACACTCCTTGAATGGTGTTCTGACACATTTAACTTGCATGCCATAGACACCATGATATATCATGATAAAGATAATAAGCTACATCATGAAGGTAATGGTAAAAGTCTGCTTGTGTCCCAGGACAAAACTAGAAGAGAATCTAGCTGCCAACACTGTAGCAGTAACAGCTTCCTTTTAAAAACTTTCCAAATCTCTCATATATAATTGTAGTTTAACCCAAAGATGATTCCTATCTGCTCTTAACAAATTATAGCACTTACTCATCTCTACCTCTTACGGCAATGCCACATTTCATCATTTCCGGTAATGAACTTCATATGATAGAATACAGGTTGCCTTAAAAAGCTGATGTGTTTACTAACTGTATTTCCTATGTATACGTTTCTACTTCATTAGTATTCCCTTATCTCTGTTTATCAGAGGCTGAAAGTCGCCTGAAGTTGACACTCTGAAATGGCAAATACTAACACCAACCTTAACTTTGCACTATGAGAAACGTTTATAAATAAATTCATATATCAGTCAGCCTATGGAAAATATTTTGTTGAAGAGGCTATCATGTACTTTTTTTAAATGTGAAAAGGAATAAAAGATTAAATTAGGTATTCTTGCACAAAACGCCATGAATCAGCAATTTCTAGTCACAGGTATTAAAGAACATTCAACCTTCTTCAAGTCTTGCTTATACGTCTTTATATTCGTCTATTGCTACAGTGCTTGAAGTTTTGAACGCTTTATAGTATACAAGGCCAACAGTACATTCCACAGAATTTCTGGGAAATGTCTCCATCATGGATGCACGTAAAATTTCTATGTAGAATCTGATCATCACAAACTGTCAGTGCTTTCTGACTTTGGCAACTTGATCGGAATCCCATTTCTGGAAATCATTCTCTATTTAATTAATACACCTCAAACTCACCTCCTCCAAGAGCTGGTATAGGTACACACAGAAACGGATATTTATGCGGGCAGAACTTGAAGGAGGAGGGAAGGTTATTTACTAATAGCTATACTACTTTGATCATATAGATTTATATTCCTCACTCCCTCTCTCCACTTCCTTTGGAGAGACAGAACCTGTGAAGACCAGGCCACAACTCCTCACAGAAATTTTCACTGAACATTCGTTTTTCCAAGAGAGTATCTGCCCTACGGCCACTTCTTTCCACACAGTTCCAGTTTCCCATTCCAGTAAGATATATGCTGACCTGAAGTAGGGAATCTAGTGTAAAAATATGAGCGTTTCCCCTGTCTACAGCGGGAAACAGACATACAGACCTTCAGCTGTGTACTTATGCCACTATAACAACACTGCCAGTGTAACCCTCTGTAAGGAGACTGCTTGGGAACAAAAGTGACTTTATCCTGATATTGTTATTCTGCTTTATACTGGAATCACTTTTATCTAACAATACTCTATGTAATAATCCAGGGTAATAAAAATGGCATAGGTGTCGTAGGATAATTACATAGCTATACTTCTGCCAATCAGGTTGCTCATGGAACAAGTCTCAGTACCTCAAAGTAGTATTTTTTTCTGAAACTACAAAGCAGGAAAGCTGTATTTCACTCATCAGTATGAGTGCTGGGGCCCATGCTGCACCAGGGTCTTCTCTCATTCATAACATTTGATGTAGCTCAAAGCTTAATTGGCAGCACTTTCAACCAAATGAGAGTCAGTAGTAAGACAACTGGTGGTCAAGAGTTTAAGAACCACTGCCCTCCAAGAAATGCACTAAAAGGGAGAGGAAGCAGTTTTTATGTCTCCCAATGCTTTATCTACTCAATGATTTATCTGATGACTCTTTGTCCATGCCAAATTCCTATTTAGTTCAGTGTGGACTGTTTAGGGATAGAGTTCAAAAGTAAAACTGAAGAGATTCACTTTCTTCGGTAAAAATAAATGTGAGGACAACAGTAACAGGCTGTAGTTTCTTTAGAAGAAAATTGCTGCACATCAAGAGCTCCCTGCAATCCTTCCTTTTCCTCTCTCCCTCCCAAATGGGCTCCCTGGATGCAAAGGATTTTTTTTTCTCTATTTCAGCGATAACCAGCAAGTCCCCATAAATACCCCCTGGGGTTCTACTTGCTCCCCTCCCCTGTCTCCCTGAATGAGTGGCTTTAGGTGCACCCAAACTGCATCTTTCACTAGCAACTTTCCATTCCTTCACCTCCCCCACGGGAAGAAGCTAGGATCTATGCTATAACTTCCTCTTCCCGC
The DNA here is from genome assembly GCF_040807025.1 of Struthio camelus. Classification (NCBI taxonomy): domain Eukaryota; kingdom Metazoa; phylum Chordata; class Aves; order Struthioniformes; family Struthionidae; genus Struthio; species Struthio camelus. The sequence goes on from NC_090945.1 coordinate 34,423,635, forward strand.
CTAAGGGGACTTAGGTGGGACTTAGGTATGACCTCCTTTCTAGGGATTTCCACCCGCCTACCCTTGACTAGAGCTGTATGCTCTCACTTTTTCTCTTTCCCACATTTGCTCCATTCCCGCTCACATGAGATTGCCCATTCTCTTTTCATCTTATTCCTGGCTTCCTGTGTGCATTCTTTTCACCCAGTACTAGAGGCTCTGTTTGTCCCACTCTTCCCATTCTTAGTACACTATGTGCACGCTCACTCCTTTATACCCCGCTTCTTCCAGCCATTAGGAACTGCCACATGTTCGCTGTTGCAGTATTAATCTGTAGTATTTTAAACTCACTGAAGTTGGACAGAACTCACATAGGGGTATTATTACACTGAAAGACACTAACTAAGAAGAGTCAGCCAGCTGCACATTCTGTAGAAGGCTGCAGAAATAATGATGCTGGAGCCGTGCAAAGAAGACACCAGGAACTAAACGTGCCTCGCATGCTCCCTACTATAGCTTCCCACGGTTGCCCCTCGTCAACACAGATTCAGTCCCTGATGTCTAGAACGTTGCCTGAAATTGAGGAGTTAATCAGAGCTGGCAACAAGAAAAATGCAACTGGCTGACTGAGAACAAACACCTTTGCCAGACTGGTCAAAAAGTAGTGGAAGGGCGCGGACAGGCCTCCTCGTCGGGCCTGGGCACCTCGGCCGCCGGGGAAGCACCCACCTAGCAAGCTCGGCTCCCTCCGCGCACCACAGCGGCTCCGTCGGTCCCCGCAGGCCGGGCCGCCAGGAGAGCGGGCACAAGGAGGGCAGGGTCCCTCCCGTGCCCCCCTGGCCAGGCCGGGCAAGGCACCGAGGTGAAATCCCCGCCCGCGGCGGGGGGACGCGGGAGTCTCCCATTTCACAGGCGGGAAAGCTGAGGCGGGGCGCGGCGCTCCCCTCGCGCCGCGGGACCGTTACAGGGCGGGGCGCCGCCGCGGCCCCCGCGTGCCCACTAACGGTCCGCCGGCGGGGGAGGGGGGAGGGCACGCAGAGGAGCCTCCGGCCTCTCCCGCGCTTTCCCCGGCCCCTTCACCTCGCCGCCGCTCCCCCCCTTCCCCCCACCAACGGCCGCTCCCCCCCCACCCCCGCCCAAGCCGCCACCAACGGCCGCCCCCCGCGGCGTGCGGCGGGGGCGCGCGCGCGGCCGGTGCCGCCGGGTGACGTGCAGGGCGCGCGGTGGCAGCACCTCCCCGCGCGCTGCTTAAAAAGAAGAAGAAAAGAGGGAGCGAAACATGAGAGCCCTAGTGAGCCGCAGCCGCCGCCGCCGCCGCCGCCGCCGGCAGCGGAGGGGGCATCGCCCGGGCCGGCTGCCGCCGCCGCTGTCCCACCTAGGGGGACATCCTTCCTATGGGACGACAAGTGAAGCGCTGCCGCCGCCCGCTGCCCGGCCCGCCCCGCGCCCCGGCGCCTCGGCGCGGCGGCAACTGCTAAACCTGTGCCACTTGCACAACTTCAGCCCGCCGGCTCCCGAGCATCCTCCCGCAGAGCTGGGGCTTCGGCTTTTGCCTTTTTTCTTTTTTTGCTCCCCTCTTCGTTTCTGCCTTTTTGCATCCTCGTTTTTGGGAGCGCGGGTGACAGAACCTCCTTCCCTCCTTAGTGGTTTTTCTTTTTTTTTATCGTTATTCTACGGACTTTCCCCTTCTGTGGGGAGAGCAGTGATTTCCTGATTTGAAGTGCAAAGAAAAGTCAGTGGGGTTCCTCTCCTTCCCCCCCCCCGCCCGCCCCACACTTTCTCTCTCTTTTTCCACTTTTTTTTTTTTTGGGGGGGAGGGCGGGGGTGCATTCACCCGCTCCCTCAGGCATGATGCTCAAGATGCTGCCGTTCAAGCTGCTGCTGGTGGCCGTGGTGCTGTGCTTCTTCGAGGGCGATGCCAAGTTCGGGGAGAGCGGCGCGCGGAGGAGAAGGTGCCTCAACGGCAGCCCGCCG
>NC_090945.1:36803087-36878087 GCF_040807025.1 Struthio camelus
AGAGAAACATAACTTAAGGGGTAAAAAAATGCATATCATGCATAATTTCGCCACTGCCTGTAGGCACTGTAATTTCTCCCAAGTTAGTTAATATTACCAAACAGCATGTAACATTTAAGTAAAATAACTTCCTACCCTTCTTGAGATCACACACAAAAAATAAATAAAATGCATGTAAGTCAAGTCTTCCTATGTAATCAAATGTCATTAGAAAGTCAGTAACAGTTGCCACTTAATAGTGGCCGTACGCAGAACAGGAAAACAGCTTCACTGTTAGGATGGTTGGCAATGGAGCGCTCCTTAATACAGAAAAGCAGAAGACACAGGTGGCTAAAGAGACCTATCTATTTCTGGAGAGGGTGCGTAGCAAGACTACTTCAGTTTCTATAGTCATATGGGATTTAGGAAAGATGCATCTTAACTCCTGCAGAATTTCTCTCTGCTTCATGATGGAAATAACTTCCAAAATCTTAACAGCGAAGTATTTCTCTCTCCCAAAAATTATGTCAGCTCTCCCTTCCTTATCCCCAGCTGTCTTTACAGGAAACTCAGAACAGGGGAAGGACAGGTGTTAACTCTTTTTGAGCAATGATAATGAATACTTATGTTAAATGACCACAGAGCAAATACATGGAGTAGTGAGCAGTGAAGGCACAATGCAAACAGACGTCTAACCTCTTCATGTTCCCTGTTGTCCATGCTTTATTAAGAAAACAGCAAATGAAGACAAGGAAGATACTTTAGGAAAATGCACAGGGCTCTCACTCACCTAGAGGCAACATTTCTTAAGATTGACCTCAGACCATGGACTGCAGCTGATGGTTGCAATGCAGTCCATGGTTGAAGTAGGTCCAGGACAGCTGCACCAGGACTCTCTAGTCTGTGACAGAGAATTATTTTGCCACTGAAAGTAATACAATTAATCTGCATATCCCAATTACTCATCAAGCTTTGTGCCAAAGACCTGCAGAATAGGAGAAAATGTTACCTTGCCTGTGGGACAATGACGAATTGACCTAAAATTATTTAAAATGAATCACCTAAATTATCTGAAATGAATGAGAATACCACATAAATGAGCAACTTTGACTTCAATCTGCATATTTATACCAAAGGAACCATTCGACTTACAATTAGACTGAGCTGTCATACTAGCAGATCACACACACTTTAGTCGTACTTTGATATCGTAAGTATTTACATAAAATATTAAGTCAATCAGCTGTTATACATGCATGCATATTGCACTGGCAATCCAGCTTGAAAGAATTCACTCTGTTGTCCATTGAATCCAGCTATGACACTTATTCAAGAATCCTGGGGGTCCAGGTGTGTTTCCCACCACTTTATTGCACGCCAAAGATTCTTCTTGGTTACTCCAGGTCACTGGAAGGCATTTCTTAAATCTGAAAGGTCTCCTCCTATGGATTCAGTGGACTTGCTCTAGATGTTTCCCTGACATATGTATACCTAGTAACGATTCTCCTTTTTTGTAGGCCTTATGTCTCAGGTTGCAGTCAACTAAGAGACTGTATCATGAGAGAGAATCTTTGAGATTATATCCTTGGGCAACGTGACCTTGCATTTTACTTCTTCACCTCTATTTTTATACACGTACATAGCTGTATTCTCCACTTTGGATGTTGTAAAGAAAAGCTTTTATTTCTATTTTGTCCTAGCCTGGACTGAGTTAAGGATGATTTCAAGATAATTGGATACATCAAGGCATTACTCTCCCAGGAGCATAATAAATCTGTAAACTAGGGTACTAGGGCACATTAGCACATGCCTCAATTCTTCTCCACGTTCTCCAGAGTATCCAAAGGGTGACAGAACACGTGCCCAGAAAAGCTGCGGGGGTTGAAAGCTGCTCTCAGACAGGTCAGAAGAGGAAAAGGAATCTTTTAATAACTAGGGATACCGAGAAGGGCTAACAGACGTGCACCAAAATAGTGGAGAGTTTATCAAAATGCAAAAGGTCCTCCCAGTAGTTTGTAACCCAAGCTGATATAAAAAATATTCTTGACCTCCGAATCTTGTTGTCTGCATAATAGCTGGGGGGAAGAAGATGTTATTTTTCAGGGTGAAAAACTTGTACCTCTTACTAGAATCCAGAGGACACGCAAAAGATCAACCCTTGTGAAAAGCAGACTGCAAGTATGATTTCCACAGCTATTTAAGCCAACCTAAATCCAGGTGTCGCAGTACCACCCTCCCTGGTCAAACATCTGCTATTCCAAACCAGCAGAAACAGCAGGTGACCATACACAGCAAACTATTTCAGGGAGCTTAGCCAGCTGGAAATAAACCATTTGGTGGAAGCGGGGATTCAGTTTCAAATGGATTGGCTTCCTGAACTGGCTCACCACGTGAGCTGCGGAGCTGGTACAGTGGCAGGAGTCAGCACAAGAAGGGCAGGACCACCACAGCTCGGACCTCATTTTCTCTAAGGTACCTGAGGTACTATCTAGTTCTAACTTGAATTCAACAGTTTACCTACACGCACGGTACCACACAAACAAAATAGGGAACCCTAAATGGCCAACAATTGCATAATTTCCCATTTATTTCTATCTTGCTAGTTTTAGTAGCTCTCCTTACTGACATGACATGCTGAGAGAAACACTTTTTTTTTTTTCAAAAGGAGTTTCTGAAGGCTGAAGGAAGGACAGAAAAAACATGCTACAGACTACCTGTTTTTAAAAAATCTACTGTTGCTGAAAGTGTTTAGATTATTTAAACATGCAGAATAATAAGTGACAGAATTTCTAATACTACATGTTAAAAACTTATTATTTAATCACAAACGAATAAGTCCAGTGACAAATATCTTATGGAATGAAGAATTTAACACTTTCCACAATCATTTCTTTAACTATTCTGTACACCTCTGCAACGTCACGAACGCTTTTGTTTCCATATATGAAACCGAAAACTGCATAATACATATGCTTTCTTTTTAAATGCCATCAAAACTCGATAATTAATTATAAAGAGTAACAAAACTTTTAACAAGTCTTAAGGCATCCAGAATACCTATTTTGTATTGCTGCCTAATATTTTAACTATCTCAAGGTGGAAGCGCAAGTTTAAGGGCCATGGCAGGTTATGCATGGTACATTAACTGTATTTCTCTGTGCTGCCTAGAATGCTCCCATACAAATAAAAAATGTTTCTTCAGTGAAATAACTGCTGTCCTTTCAGCAGCATTAGGCAAGTAACTTTTATGCAGGCAGTCTCACTACTGGAGTGAGTCACAGCTACAATAACATTGTACCATTTCCCAGAGACCACGCAGAAAGGTTTCCCAGGTGCTATAAAAGGGGAAAACGCAAGTAATTTACTGGAAAAAGATCAAACCAGTCTTGTAACTGGGAAGCAACCTGTCCCGAGTTTCTGCGACTCATCCTGATTTACGTGTTGAGTTAGTGGAACAATTCATTCCTTTTACTTAATGAATACTGCTAGGTCCAAAAGGAAAGGGATATGCAGTGAAACATAGGCCAAAGATGGACTAGACTTGCCTTATCAAGAAAATTATTATTCCTTCAGAAAAGCGGCCAGGGTCTTCAATAGGTCTTTTAGGTACTACTCTAAAATGAAGAATGGTCCGTTTTTAAACAGGATTCAAAACTCATTCCAGGATCAAGAGTGTGACATACATGAATATTATAATATTCTGGTATACAGACAATGAAAAAAGATATGTCCTTAGGTCACCTGTATATGCAAAAATAAATACTGAAAGGATTTTATTAAAATTGAGACTAGAATACTTACCATTTACTCTCAACAGAAATTTACAGGAATAGATTCTTTGCAAATACTTGTCAGATTTGGATAAATGTTTGAGATCCACCCTTGTATTTTTTCACTAGCCTACCTTCCTTCTGCAGTGAGGCATAAATTTTCTTTTAAATATACTGCACAGTAGTAAACACTGCAAGTGAATATAAGATTTACAGCACATTAATAAAACCATATAGGCTTGCTGGCCTTAAATATACGAGGCACACAGTTTAAGTTTTCATGACTACTTCAAAAGAGACCTAGAGTAGCCACACATCATGTTTAAATCTACAGAATACTTACACCTACACACCATTTGCCTCTTACCTACCTCTAATTATTCATTTTCTCCAGTACAGGAGCAATTCTTGAAAGATGAACATTACCTATAGTGACTGATATTTACTACATTTTTTCTATCCTAAACTAATAATACTTGCGTACAAGCAAGAAGAGCGCATAGTATCTTAAGATGTGTCTCATGTCAAAGAGAAGTAAAAATCATTAAAGGTAAAACATAATACACAAAAACAATGAAAAAGAGGAGGCAGAACAATAAAAATATCCAGGATCCAGACCCTAACAAGCAAGAGAACAGATTCTACAAATACCTTGGCAGATAAGACACGCTTGAAAACTAAATACCTGTGACACAACATACAAGTGTTAAAGCCTAGAGGTGGTCAAGAATTTCTGAAAAGTCATTTTCATTCAAATGTATTAATTCACTGTCGGAACTGTATGCCAATCCAAGTTGAAATTGTTCATGAGAAAGGTTTATTTTCAATCAGTCTCATAAACTCAGTATTGTATAGAGGAAAAGTTTCAAAGATTTTTTAAAAATAATGAAATTTTTACATTTTCACACACATAAAGGATTTTGATTCCAAAAAAAAACCCCAACCTTGGTTTTTATTTCTTAGAACTTAGGTTAGGTTGAAACCTTAGTTAGGTTATTAAACATTGCTTCCTATTACTCCATCACACACCCTGAAAGCTGTAGGTGATTTATCCTAAAAGCCAAGAGGTCAAAATAAAACAAAATATTTGAACTGAATCAATTTGATTTTTTTAAATACCATTAGTTCATGTGTATTTTTTGAAGTTTTGACTTTTCACCTTATTCCAGGGATAGCAGAAAAAAAATCTCAAAAATTCCCATAACAGCAAAATCATTTCCTTCCTGGCTCTACCACACTCTTCCTCGGTTTATAACAAAGTAAAGCAACTCAGTTAAACGAATTACTGTGGATTTAGATCAGCACAGGTAAGATTAGAATCCTGACCAAGAGTCACGGGAGACACATTTTTAATCCTTCTGAGGTCCCCTTCCATTGCCAGAGCTTTGCAAACAAGTCAAGCCTTCCCTAAATGGGCAACTGAAGATCCCTTGTTACAGGGAAGATCTTAGACAAAAGCCAACACAATCACACTTTCACCAGCTTTTCCTCCCTGCCTCAAGCCTAAAAAGTAATTAGGGATATATTTGGGGTGGAGAAGGTAAACCAGCACATGCTGCCCTGACCAACTTTGTTTTGGAGCAGTCATTACAAGCCAGAGCAAGTTACAGCAGCCATGCAGTTGCTCTCACTTGCACTGAACACTCAGCAAGTTTCCTGTACTGAAGAAGAAGTTTCTCTTTCAGTTTGTCTCCCAAATCAAGGATCAATTATTCACACAACCCTGACCACCAGTCACCATACATACTCTAACATGAAACCACATGGAAAGAAGAGAGAAAGTTAAACAAAATCCTAGAATCCCTAACATACAAAAGTCACGAAACTAAAGCATCTGAAATCATAAACCAAAGGTATCTTAGTCAAAGCTGATACGCATTTTTTATCCACCAAGAGACTGAGGCAGAGAACATTCCTAGCAGCTCAAAGAGAAATCACGTTTCAGCTTTACATTCCAATATGGGACAGTGGATCAAGCTAAAACATAACAGAAACCAATCTTAGCACAAAAGGGGGAGGCTGAGGTTTTCCATACTGCCTGGTATGTAACAGATTGGGGGGTGGGGGGGGGGGCCTTCCACTGAGCAGGTAACTCATCGTTTGCTTTGGTTTACTTCAAATAAGAGAAAGAAATGGTCGCAGAGGATGCAATATTCTGAACAGTTAGCAAATTCTCATGCTCATGAACTGCAAGAGAGCAGAAATCTGCCAAGACGTTTCTTCAGAAAATAGCTCTTTTAAAGTGGTTTCCATGAAAACCTCAGAGTGCATGTCACTATGCCATTTGATCAGCATAAGAAACCTGAACAACAGAAAACATATTTAATTGGGAGATTAAGGAGCAGAAGACGAGAGTAAAATCTATTTAAATCAGTTTAGAAACAGAGTTTATAATCACTCCTCAAAGTCTAACACACATTGTCAACATAATTTATGGTAGGTGGGAAGATACCAAAAACAGCTAGCAAGTTTCAAGATGCAAGTAATCTACACAATTCCAAATTTATACAACAGAATCGGAGTTCTCAGTAAACTAGTCTTTGAAATCTGCTGCTATAAGGTGCAAATTACACAGTTAGAATATAGCACCATCTCTCCTACTAAACAGTCATACTAAACAGTTTACTTCTCCTAAGAATGCTTTATCTTTCCCAAAACCATGAAAGTTGTGCATAGGAATCAGCCACCCTTGCATAAAAAAGGTGACTACCACATATAACCAAGAACACAAAACAGTATCTTATGTATGTACACAAATATACATAGCTTCATTTTCAACATGAAGATAAAATTAAATCCTTGTGATCCAACACTCCTCTATTTTAATTTATATAACATACGTATATGAATACCTGCAAACCTAAATAGCTGCCACTCCATGTGGCATTTTACTTACAAGTTCGACTTGCTGAACACCAAAAACACCCTCAGATCTGCAGAGGGTAACAAAGTGAAAACAATGATGCCCCAAAGAAGCAAAAAGTTATTCAGAGCTGGTATAAATTTACAGGAATTTTAGCACTAACTTCATAAGAAAAAGGCAGGACTATATTCTAAGGCCTCCTAAAAACACAACAAAAAAATTATTGCTTTATCTTAATATATTTAACTATTTCTTTCACAAATTCTTAAAAAAGAAAAATCCAGTACAACTCTATGGAAGAAAGAAAATGAGTTCTGTACATTTGTACAGCGCCTAGTAAACTCAGTCCTGACATAGTTGGCATGGCCTTGATATAATCATTGAATAAAAGTGATATTAATACAACCTTCTGTGGAGTAAAATTAGATAATATGCATTATACTTTGCACCCTATGAATTATGAAATGAAACTGAAGAGCCTCATACCGAGAGTCGCGCAGTCTTCAAAAGTAAATGATCTTACCCTTAACTGTTTAACATAGCTTGAGCCAAAACGTAGCAATTTTTCCAAAAGTATTGTTAGCATCATTCTTTATCCTAACATCATCTTCTAAACTGCATACAACATTTTAACATCTGCAATTTTTAAAGTAACACACTTTGTGACAAGAGAAAACAGAAAAGGAATCTGATTCTTAGCAGATCCCTTGCAGTATCTCTGGATACTACCAAAACAGAAATCACCGACGTGATAAACTGCTTTATATTTCCAGCAAATTTTTCAAATAGATTTAGTTAACTGATTTAATCAAATGTCTAAAAGACTGGGATTCAAATAAATTATTTACTTAAAATGTACTTGAATTCACTTCCACCAACAGTCTGAGGTTTGTTCAGAAAAAAAACGACCAATACTGGGGATTAAACCTGTGATTTCCTCCCTTCCAGGAAAAGAAAAAACTTCAACATACTGAATAAAATGTTAGCTTTTGAGATTAAATACAGTATGGAAAAAGAAAGAAGGAAAAGTTTTACTTAAAAAATATTTTAGAAAAATCACAGACATACCAAAACACTATCCAACTGCCTGCTAGTGATACCAGTAAAGACTTCAGGTTTGAGGCACACCCATGTTTAATTGCCAATTTCTTTTGTAGTGATGCATTCATTTCAGGGGTATTTTAAGAATCAACAAATCTTGAATCTTCCTGACTCTAACATACACATACCATTGTTAAACAGCACATCTGTCTAAAATGTCTTTTGTGTATTTAACTTCGTTCTAAATATGTTTTAAGGTTTTCTTCTTACTTTTCCTGTAGTTTGCTTGTAATTACCACTTCTTGCTTTTGAAATAATTTTTGTTCTTTGACTTCTTGAAGAGTTCAGATAAAATGCTAAAATGATTGCAATGTATTGCTAGTATTTCTAATTTATTGCTAACTTCACTCTCAAATCCTTCACACATTTGCACATAAACAAACTGACTCATACACAGCTACTTCCAGACCGGGTCTAAAGAACATAGCACAAATATATACCTAGAAAAGTTCTTTTTTTTTTTTTTTTTTTAATGTGCTTCGTTACGACAGCCAACTACAGAAGTCCCTATATAATCTGCATTTTATCTTTCAGGATTTGAGCTTTTTCTTTTTCTTTTTTTTTTTTTTTTAAACTACCTACATTGTCTTTCTAAAAAGGAGCTGTTTGAAAATTATTACTCTGGTAGCTTATAAATTATCAAACATACTGGAACTCTATTTTCTGTCGGCTATATGAATTAACCCCCTTACTATAAGAAATTGTCTTTCAGGTACTAATGCTCTGAAGTACCCATCTTCTTTTACTTACAAAACACAGACTGTTTCAAAATGCAAATAAAAGAATAACAGAAATATCAAGTCTCAAACAAATTTGTTTTAAAAGAAATTACTGCAGTAAGCCTAAATAGATATGACTACATTTGTATGTTTGATTTCATTAAATTCAGCCTATTAAAATACAACATATGCTTTTTCGTAACTCAGATTAGCAAGATTATCAGAGCAACTTCGAAGTATATCACATCGGGAACATGCCAAGAATGGGTTTTGTTTTGTTTTGTTTTAAATTCAGGCATATCTGATCACGGTAAATAGCAATTCTTTAAGCCTATTTAAAAACCAAGCCATCCCTAACCCTTAGGATTTTATTTACTAACACCGTTTCTTCCTAAATTGCTTGAAAATAACTTGACAAACCTGATGTTACAAACAAAGAGCACACTTCCTGTTAGAATACTGAACCGGGAACACCATCAATGTTTTGTTCAGCTTGCATAAGTCACAACTGATTGGACACAGTCCCTGTGGGCATGCCATTTCATCCAGACTGGACGGTTCATTAGTCATAATTACTATAACTGTACAGCAGAGACTGCAGTTTTATCTCATCATACATCTTTGATAAAGCTGCTTCTATTTCTGCTTCATCAGCATGTGAAGTTACATTATTGGAGCTCTTATTTTCCAATCTGTGATTAACATAGGTTGTTCTGTTTATGAAACGTGTACTGAAATTCAAGATAACATACAAAGCAAGGCCATGAACATGACCACCATTTGAACCTTGTGCTAAAAATCATGCAGCAGTTACTGTTACACAGGAAGAATAGATTAGGAAAAAAATGAATTCCTAAGAAAATTTAGCAAAGGAAATACCAACAATACAATTTATAAGAGAATAAGATTGTTGGCTTCTAACCAGAATTGTGATTACAAATTTGAAAAACCTATCAGTTCAGTATGAAGTTTAGACATAGGAAATTTCTGAAAACAGTTGGGACCGCTAGCATTCTTTCTGTAATTTTTAAACAACTATATAAAATTAAAGTATACAACACTAAGAACCACCATCAAAATTGACAGTTAAAGCAGTCCACTACAGCTAGTGAGCAGACACTAAAATATTTAATCTAATCATAAATTAGAATGCAATTTTTATCAAAGAGTATTTTGCCAAAACACATTTTAAATATATATAAGTAGCACATAGAGGCGTTTTCTTGTTGTGGTGCTTGTTGCTGATGTTTACATCTTACTGTTGTGATAGCAGCAGACAAAAAGACTAGTGGTACCATCTGAGTGTGCAGTGTGTACCCATGATAGGCCACATAAACAGTCATAATCGACAGTTACACGCAAGCACTGAGGCTGCAAAAATCCCAGAGTAATTAGTGTTGTCTGAATGCAATGACATCTGTTTTCTCATGGTCCTCTAGACTTGTCAGGCCAATAAGATGTATATGAAAAAATATGACAAGCATTGCAAATGCCCTTCTGAAAGGTCTCACTTTGGGAAAAGCTGAAGAAATGACACATGCCACCTCTTTTTTGCCAATATACCTAGCAGCGAAAGCTTCAAGATTTGAAAAGGTCTTTTGAGTCATTTTACATTTGACTATGAAGGGTTTATTCAGAACATAGCACCGTCCCTAGGAAAGAAAATATTGCGGCAGGTTTCTGTTCATTAAAAAAAAACGCTTCATTAACAGAAGAGGAATAAAATATGACTTTTTACTTCTGATTAGTGTGCTTACATGGCAGTGTCATCTATATCTTCTTTTTTAATCAAAGCAGAAGGCACTAGGTTAGTACCTAATACGCGCACACACATATATACGTACATTTAGAATACTTTTGCTTAAAGAGTGGAACAAGAACAGTTTTACAGCTGTGGTTTTCTGGCATGGCAAAAACACTGTGGCCTTTACATCTGAGGACCTTAGCTTTTGTTTTAGGATACACAACCTTTTCCCTTAACAGTGCCTATCCGTCCATTCTTCCTCCGGACTGTAGCAGCATGTTTGAGCATGCGTTTTCTCCGAGAAAGACATTAGTCATCATTAACAGAAGCACTGACACCAAGTCTAAGTGCCTCTCCACAATGACCAAGTGGCAATCATCTTTCTCTTACACTGTCACTGCTGATTAGGGTTTTCTTTCATGAAAATTTAATTTGCCGCCTTTCTGCAGCTCCTTTTTACATTTCTGCAATAACACAACATGCCAACAAGACACTGAAAACGCAGTAAAAGATGCTGTACCTGTTTATAACAAAAGATAAGATTCAGACTGCTCAGTTGTACTTTTTACCTAGTTTCATAGAAAAAAAAGCCCTGTAAGACACAGCGAACGAGTAGCTGCTGAGGAGGAAAAACGCCTGTTAAACACCTCAGGCCTCAAACAACCCAAGCACACTTTCTACCCAAATAATGGAACATTTTTCTTCTCAAAGACAGTTACCCAGCCCTTCTCCCACAGCTTTGCTCAACAGGCAACGTAACAATACCTAAACAGATCGTTATACCGAATTAATTTTATAATTGCGTCAAACATACAGGTATTCAGGTTTTTAGCTTACACAAATATTTATTAAAGGATTTCATAATCCAATGATAAATTTCAACCTCATTTATTCAGTCTGTGTCAACCCTGCTCTTGTAGTTAAAAAGCCAGTCTCAAAGAAAACAGCTTTAGCTGCTGTAGGCAGATGAAAAAGTTTCAGCCATGTATGATACTTTGCAGCTATGCAATAGACACAGGCTCAGATTCCTGCTCTGTGTAACATTACAAACATTGTTAAACAAGATACCATAGCAGTGAGTTATTTTAAGGAAGTTTTTCAAAACATTTACTCTTCTGTTTTATTTCAATTTGTTTAAAGATTTTTTTTTTTTAAATTATAAGCATATGCTATTTTGTTAACATCTGTGCACAGCATAAAACGTGACTGAATTCCAACTTCTGGAAACATGCAGATAACTTACATCCCTCAAATAAAGTAAGAGCATTAGAAAACTTCAGAGGTTTCAGATGAAGATATTTTGAGTTCATTTAACTAATTTTCCATACAAACACATTAAAGAAAAAAAGCTTTTATTACATTTTCAAGCTCTCCGAATATCTTTCAGAATGCAATTAAGCATAAACCTAAAAATTCAGATCTACCTCTATTAAATTTAGAAACCACAGCTATTAAAATGCAAGTAATAAAAACTCCTTTCAGCTTCCTATAGTATTAGTACTGCACTAGTGACTCAAAACAGCAATGGTAGTCGGAACAGAAACTGTATTGCTAGCATTTTGGATTTACAAGAAAGTTCAGGATCTTTAAATAGTCTCCATATATGAAACTTAAGAAGAGGAAACTAGGAATTAAAAGCGGATTTTGAATGGCAGACTACGATTGTTGTACTGCTGTGACAGGATAACCTTGATTAAATGCAGAGCAATACTAAAGTAAAAACAAAACCATGCCATGGTAACCTAAATTAACTACTGAAACAGGCTGTGTTTATGCAGAAAGTTGACATTTTAAGCTATTCTGCTTGATCTCAAGGAAAGCTTTTGCTTTCTAGAAAGCACAAAATAAAGGTAAGCTTGCACAGCCACAGATCTACGGCTATTTTGTTCTCTGCGTTCTTCTCTGCTCTTAAGCGAACAAGCCACGAAGGCCGATGCTGAGCTCCTTCCTCGGCATCCACGCCAGGTTCAAGCGCAGAAGTTTAGCTCTTTGACTCCCACCCCCACCTCCAAGTCACTTGTCAGTAAAAGGTTGGGCGATTTATTGACCACCGCTGGATGCATACTGTCAGTGCTGAAGGAAATATGAGAGGGGGTTGTCGCTACTGTTCTGGAGCTCATTGATAATGACATACCTGCCTCTGTCACCCATTACCCATACTACAAACTACTTAGACCTAACTGAAAAATCAATAGCCTACTTGCACTGGTTCCTGTGGCTGCCTCCTTTGATTGTCAGCTCCTGTCTAGGGTCAGCACTTACATGAAAGGGGCTGTGACTGCCTGATGCTTTCAGGACAACCTAACGATATGAAACTAGCCAACAGAACAGTAAATTCTGTCCCCCTGCCCTCCTCATCAATTAGGCTTTGACTAGGCTTGCCTGTAGAAACCTGACCTTTTAAGTTTAGGTGAATATGGAACTAGCTGAACACACCATTGCCCTCAGCGCTGAGCCAGGAAATCCACTGACAGGTTAAACAAAACAGAAGGTTGTAACTGTCATAATTTGCATTGCACTTTCACGCCAACAAGGGTGTTATCAGTGGGGGCAAGCCCTGGAACACACAACGCCAGCACCCAAAGTCACTCTCCTCATAAATTTTCAAGTGAAGGGAGATAAAACATAAATTCACAAATGACCATGCATTTCAAGTCCCACTTTCTTTCAAGCTAGCACTCTGGAAACCCACAAAGTACGTATAAACAATTCCTCTTCACAGTCACAGTGCCACTCAAATGCCGTTAAGAATGAACTTCCAAGAGAGATGACAAATGAGGAAAAGCTACCTGCCTACGCCTCTTAAGGACTCTTGCATTATTCTTATTCTCCAATGGATGTTTACATGCACAAACACTAATCATAAATATACTATATACCCCCCCTCGCTGTGCTTCACTTCAGAGCAGCAGGTAGGCACAAATTATTTAACAATCCCGAGAGAGCTCTAACTGGCACTTCTGAATAGTATTTACTCATACATCTCACATCTTAGAAGTCCATTAGCAACATCTGAATAGCACTGTGACTACAACCAAATGATAAATGTTACATTTTAATGCATGTCCCCTCCTTCTAAGAATATTGACAACCATGAAGCAAAGAACTAAAGCATGAACTCTCAGATCTACAGTGAGAGCTGAACTATTTCCTGAGGTTGAATACAACAGCTTTAGGAACTATATATAGATTAAAAAAACTGTTAACAGCTGAACGCCTTGCTCCTCCTTTCCTCCCAAGTAAATTAAAAATCAGTTTAAAAACAAATCAAAATATTTTAAAATACTCTGATTAGTGCTCCTTTCTTATAGGAGTTATATCAATTTTCAAGCAATGACGGTTTTATGTTCTTTTGAGCTCCTCCTTTGGCTGGCCTGCCATCTTCAACATAAGCATTACCAGGAAATATAGACAGCATGTGCGATCAAAACAGTTTACGTAAGTTGAATACTGCAACTTCATACCATGAAAGGACTGGTTATCTCTACAAACCAGGAAAACTACTGCCTTTTGGCTTTCAAAACTTAAGATACAGTTCCAAACCTTGAGATACTCTTTTAAGTTTTTTTCCTGAATACACACCCCTTCAATACATGTCAGCCACTAGATTTAACTTTTTTCAAATGCACTTTTAGAAATCAATATTAAAAACGGAAAACAGTTGCATTAAGAGAATACAAAAAACTTTTTTCATTAAAGCTTCAGGCAATATATTTTACTGCAATAATCCTTGTTATATCTTAAGATGCAGTGTTCTAAATATACATAGACATACAACAAATGCAGAGAAAACTCCTTGAAAATAAAAGGGTAGAGCACTTTTAAATGAACAGAACAGCAGTTAAAATTAATATTGCATTCCAAACAAACTGCAGAGCAAACACTAGTTAAAAATGGTAGACCTAATTGAATCTGGATGGACCCCTTTACAGACCTAATGCAATGATTAACTATGCATCTGGTAGCATGTCAAGTCCTTTCTGTGTGCCTATCTGATAGTAAAGTGAAAGGGCATGGACAGTGTCCAGTCCCAGCAAGCAAATCATTTGGAAGCAGTCATAGCCATAGATCAAAGATTTTTCACTCTATCCAAAGTCTATTTAAACCCACCAACCCAGCCCCTTGCTGCAGACAAAACCAGTTAGAAAATAAGAAAGACTCCTTGGGATCCAAAGATAATAAAGGAAGATAGAAGGAGAAAATGAAGAAAAGAAACAGACGGGCAGAACCTTGATTTCCATAGGCCAAGACAGCTGTTTTACATCCTATTTTTATTTCAGATGCTTAAAGAAAAGGAACAATTTCCATCCCATACCAAATATTATTTCCATTAAACTATGCAGATGGCTTCTATACATTATTTCAGCCAATACAGTTTCCCCTTCCCAGCTACAGGAGATGGTACATTGAACTACTTTGCACACACATTTCACCTAATTTGTAAGAAAACTAAAAAGAGCAGCATATTATCATGGTGAAGTTACTTTGAAATAAGATATGCACAGCAAGATATAAAATAGGAATAGCTATGATTCGATTCTCTCATTAGAAGTAGCAAGAAAACCCTTGCAATGATTTTATAACTAGTAATACACTATTTTTATGTCAACATAATACTTCAAAAGGATAACAATGTAATACTATAAAGTATAATAAGCAGAAAAGTAGACAGCTCCAACTTAGCATTTAAACTATATAATATTTGAATAGGGGAACAGTTATTAGACTGTTCAAACAGGAAGCTTATAAAAAAAATTAATAAATAAAAAAATTAAATAAAAATCGGACACCTTTTCTACTGTATCCAAGGTCAAACCAAAATGATCTTAAAATATTAAGGTGGGGGAAGGGGGAGAGGGACTCATTATAATCCATACTGGTTACCAGTGCTATTGAGAAGATTAAGCCCCCTCCTTTTTGTCTGTCCTCTCCTCCCACGAACCCCTTTCCCTTATAAATTGTAATCATGGAAACTCACTGAAAAGCTCCAGCCTATACAGTAGTTGGCAAGGGACAGGGTATTTCATATTGCTATGCAAGCTAATTTTAAGTAAATATAAGTGTACAAATGACAAGTTTTCACCCCTGAAGCTAGAAACTGAAATGTTCAGATAGCCCAGAATTCTCAAATTGCAGCCTCTGGTAACTTATAAATATGCTGCATCTCAGCTAGCTGCATAAAGTTTTTGATCTTTGAAATAAATCATCATCTAACCAATAAAATAGCAAAGGCTACTGTTTGTTGATATGATTATTTGTGCATATGCACAGATATGTGAACCTCTAAGACAATAAACGTAGTAATTGTCGTGAACTTACTGATAAAGAGAAAAAATATGGCCAAACACCTACAAATTGAAACATTTTTTTGATTTCCATGACCTTGACTTTCCTAAGAATACCCTCATAGTTTTCACATTTTAAAAATACATGCTCACTTAAGCCTCACAGCATTTTTAAGAACCATATGCTAAATTATCTCTATCGCCCACCTCACATTTTTCTTAAATAAGTGTAATTGCATCCAATCAGAGGTCAAGTTGACAGAAGCCTAGCATGATACGTGCTCTCATACTTTAAAAGTGGTATTATTTACAATAATTGATTAATTACACTAACAAAGACTGGCAACACATTACATTTGGTTAATTATACCTGATAAAAAAGCATGCACTGACCAAAATTGTAATAAAACAAAGTAAAAGGTCCATAGGAAGTTGTAACAAGAACAAAAATCTGCATAAACTTTAGAAATGCTCTTTTACAGTGCACCTGCCTGATTTTCCATAATTACTTACTTACTGAAGTTAAACTTACAAAAGAGGACTTAGCTGCCAAAACAATTTTTCAGTCAAAAGAAGTCATCATTGTTCATCACGAGAAAAGAGAAGCGACCTTTAATGATAGATTCAAATCACTAGAGAAAACCTTTTGCTTTGGCTTGCTCTTGATCAAACACCAGAATATGAACGTATTTGTGTTTTAAGACTGAATAAGAAAGGACAAACAAGTTACCTAAAGGCACAGTTGGAACCCTCCCCTTTCCCACCCCAGAAACAGAACTAGAGGAGACTTAGAATCATGCATAAATTATTTTGTTAACATAGTGTTCAATCTTTGCAGGAAAATACAAGATTTCTGTAATACTCTTAACTGTTGAGATACATTAGCGATATCTGTAGAAATGGAAACTTCTTTTCTCTCTCAGTGTGCGCAGTCAGCTAACTTTCTAAACATAGTCCTTGCAATAGATTGGCAGATAGTAAAGCCAAGCTATGACTTTAAAGAAATGGTACACGCTGTATATATAGTATTGAATGTAAACAGAATTTTAACTGTCAAACCCACAGCAGCATTTACTATAACTATTAATCTGATTTTGCTGTTGAGAAACACAACATGCATTACTGAGTCATTTCTTTTCAAATCCATACATTCCCTGCAGCAGTTCAAGCTCCATCAGCAGTGCAGGAATGTATGAAAATGACAGGCAAAGGGCACTAGTTCTTTTCCCATACTGTTCTTCTATAAATGGAAGCAGAGTTCTACAAAGCACTTAAAGCTGAGAATGTTTGAAGACTGATCTCCAGGAAAAAAATATTATGATATTAGGTTTCACAAGCAGCTTCATTATTCAGTTTTCCAAAAAACTGTTTCCCTTAAATGAAAGGATAGAAAGGAAACCAACTGCTACGAAATAATGGAACACTAGCTGGTTCTCGTCTACAAAGATGCCACGAAAAGAGCATATGTGTGCACGTACATATCCCACATACTACTCATAAAAATACTTATTATCCCTTTTAGGAGCACCTGTTCCTGCATTCCCTTGGAAGAGCGGAGAGGGAAAAGAAAAAGAAGGGTAGATTTGTCAGGAGTCTTTTAGCAGTCTGAAATCAATTTCATCGCTTACAAATTAAACGCTCTATCAGTAGCATGTTATGGAATATTTTAAATACATTGTTTAGAATAAACAGGCTCTGAAATACGTAGACTATGCTATTTTAGTAAACTAGTTAGCCAAGCAAAAACAAGTTGGTTACATCACAATCCAGTAAGAAGCTTGTGTGGTTGAGAGTCCTCTTGCTAAAACTCTGGTTTTCTTTCCAGGTTTCTCTCTGCTTCGTAAAAAAGCATTAAGAAAAAAAGCACAGTATTCTCAGCCTAATCTCTAAAAAAGTCTTTGCACGTTTAACATCAGCGGCTTGCTAGCACTTTGCCTTCCTCAGCGTGAAGAGAATACTGTTGCACGTCATTTACACGACTGGATTTACACCAGAACGAGCTCCCTCTGGTACCGAGAGGGAGGGGGCAGGAGGAGCTAAGGAAAGAGCAAACACACTTCACACAAAGTCCCCTTTCCAGGATCCTTTTACAGAAGCCCTTGCTAGCAAAACACTATTGCTCCAGGCAGCAGCATGCTGATGTTGGCACTGCTTAAACCAAACAAACACGATGTTTAACAGTCAAATAAAATGTCCCGCAGCCTCCCTAATGAATTTGTCAAGGACCATCAGATCACCCCCGCCCCTGCCTCATTAACTCAAGTATGATGAGACGGATTATAACGAGAGAATACAGATCAATCGGTCTGAAGACTTCAAGTGGCTTTTAGCCTTGAGAGTTTCTCTCCGACACACGCACATACGGTCTTTTTAATAGAATACAGTATCTCCCGCTGCTGGAGGGGCTGCCACTTCGTTTTATACACCATCAAGGAGCTGCTGATGGACTTCTATACTAACATACATAAAAGCAGAGGTGACAAGGGCTCTTCAATTATAGCTTCCTCGGATACTGTTCCCCCTTCAATTATTCATCCCGGCAAGAGCAAATTCCGCCAGACATGAAGCTGGTCTTAATGCAGTGCGGCCACAAACGCCCAGACACAGGAGAGACGGGTTTCACGTGTATTATTTGCTGGAAGTGTTTAAGTTTATTGCTCAAATGATGTTTCTAATTAGCGCTCGAGCAATAAATTAAAGTCGGCTTTTGTTTAGCTGATTTATTATTTACTAGAGCTTCAGCCTCAGACAGGAAAATTGGTAATGAATTGTTTTAAGTCTGAACACTAGTAACGCTTTATCATCAGTCACCTTAACAGGGGGTGATTCGTCGGCGCCTTCTGTTTTTACCCTTAAAATGCGAGAGCGCGTCTCCCCGCTTGCCCGGGCCGCCTGACAGCGCCGGCAGCTCCTCCGCGCTCCGGACACAGGAAACTCCCGGGCACCCGGTCGCTCCTGGGGGCGGTCAAAGGCGAAACTCCGCGGAGCCTTCCCCGCCCGCCGCAGCTGGCAGGCTCGGTGTGCAGCCCCCGCGCCGGGCCGGAGAGGGGGGAAAGCTGGAAGAGCGGCTCCGGGAGCACACACCGGCTGCGGGAAGAAACCAGGACCGGCTGCAATGGCGCCTAGACCCGCTCCGAGAGCCGGAGCGCCGGCGGGGCGTGCGACGCGGGCCCCTCGCCCGACACGGACCCTTCCGCTTGCCAGGGGAAGGCCAGGCAGGAGGCGCAGGACCCTCGCAGCTTCACGGGGACGCTCAGCCGCGCCGGGCCCAGCCTCGCAGCGGCCGCCCGAGCAGGCTAAAGCCCCTGTCCGTCGCTCCACGACCGACCCAGGCGGGGCTACGGAGGCGGGCCCCGGCCGCCGGTGCTCGGGCAGCGCCGCGCTCACTTACCAGCCCGGACGCCGGGAGCCCCCGAGTGCCCCGGCGCTAGCGCCTCCCGAGCCGGCGGCTCTGCCCTCCCCGCCGCCCACCCGCTGAAGCTGCTGCGCTCCTCGGAGCCTTCTCCGGGCTCGTCTCCCTCGCGGCGGGCCCGGCCCGTGGGGACACCTGACACCGCCCGGGCCCCGCGCTGCGCTGCCCGCCGCCCCGGACGGGCGAGACAACACCGGCGGAGGCAGGGGGCCCCCGGTCCCGGGCACAGCCTGCCCCGGCGATCGTCCCCCGGGGGAGATCGGAGCCGCAACCAGCCCCAGCGCCGGGCACGGCCGTACTTACTTCTTAGAGCGCGGAGTTGTCGCCACACAGACATGTTTCTAATTTAAACGCACACGGAAAACAGACGGCGATCTTTTCTTTATTAAAATCAGCCAGTTGCTGCGAAAGGAGCAAGGAACAAGAAGCCGAGCGCAACCGCTAAGAGCTGCTGTTTAAATCAAGGCTCCGCAAGGAGGAGCGCGGCGCGTGCGAACGGTCCCGGTCCCGGTCCCGCCGGCCGGGCTCCCGCCACGGCGAGCCGGGCTGCGAGAGCCGCCCCCGCGCAGCGGGGTACTGCACCCGCCCGGAGCCGCGGTGGGGCTGCCCGAAGCCGCTGCGGAAACACGCACCCTCGGCCCGCGGAGCCCTACAGCAGACCTCGTAATCGCCTGCCCGACGGCAAAAGTTCAGACAGGAGAAACGTTTCTTTTTGTTAAGCGGGAGCTACTTTCTCCGGGGTTATATCGGTGCCAGTTAGCTGGTGTTTCTGAACTGACATAAAAACATAGCTACAGTTTTATGTGCAAATCATTCAATATTCTTATTAATACAAACTTGCATAAAATATAGTTTCCTTTTCGAATAACTCAATCCTACGCTTTAGGAGGATGAACAGAACTTTATGGCACAAGATTTATCTAAATTAATGTGACTACGGCACTCACTGAGGGCAGTAAAACAAGGTGTACTATTCCGTTCCAATGACGGTCTCACTTTCACTGCTGCAGCCCGGCATTAGTGAAAGAAGATTTATGTTTGCGGCGAAGTACCAACACGTCTCACTCCCTTCCTCTCACCCGCCAGCACGAGTGCGAGCTCTCCTCGCAACAAGCGGAGAGAGAAGCGAGCCCCTCACCCGGCCGCGGCAAAGTTGCAGCCTTTCCCCGCAGGAGGCTGCAGGACGCACGCGGTCACTCATGCGGACCAGGCGCCCCTGCCCTGCCCTGCCCTGCCCGGGGCAGAGGCAGAAGCCTGTTCCTGAGCGGGTGCGAGCGTGCGTGTGTGTGCGCGCCGCCGTGCCCGCGCCCCCGGCGCCGCCGCCGCCGCCCGCCGCCGCCGCGATTGGCCGCGCCGCTGACAGCTCCGCCGCGATTGTAGGAGGCGCGGCTCCTCCCCTCCGCCCGGGCCCTGGGACCATTCATAAACTAAACAACGCGCCAGCCAAGCCGGAGACACACAAACACACGGAGGAGGAGAGGCGCGGAAAGTGAGAGCCTCGGCGCGCACTTCCAGGGGTGGGGAGGGGGAGGAGAAGCGATCCTGGGCACGGCAGCTACGCCCTCCTCCTCCTGCTCAGGATAAAACACATTCTGTGCAAAGAAAAAAAAAAATCAAAACAATCTATGTAGAGCTGCAGGACAGGAATGAAAGATCACAGACCAAGTGCACAAGTCCGCGCTTAAAGATAGAGAAAGCCACAGAACCCGGCTCAGACAACGCCTCCAGCAGGAAAAGGGAAATCAACAACACCCCCTGACAGTCTGAGCGAGCAGCAGCCAAACTCATGCACATCTCTGGTGGTGCCACGGACTGAGAGAGAGAGAGAGAGAGAGAGAAAGAGAGGGAGACAGACAGAAAGAGAGTTCACTCTTCCGCTCTGGGCATTTCTTGCATTCTTCTCCTCCTCTCGTACTGTGTGCGGTTTTAAACTTCGCCGCTGATCGGCTTTTCTGCGGGGACCTTCTGCGAGTCCTGGGGAAGTTTGTTTGGGTTATTTTTTTTAATGAACTATTGAAACGTTCGTGTAGCTGCGTGGGGGGGTGGGCGCCTCAGCGCAGAGGCAGCACATACCTCCCTGCCCCCGCTGCCACCCAAAACTTTGCACTTCGGGAGCCTGCAGGGACTGCCCGCGGCTCCGGCACCGCTGCCGCCAGCTCGCACCGTCCCGCTCGCCTGCGACTCGCACTCCTTTGAGCCGGGCAGCGCTCCGCTTCGCTCCTTTGTGTTCCGTCGTCTCGACCACTGCCATCCTCCTCCCTGATTTTTTAATTGCTCGCACTTGGGCGTTGCTGTCGTCTTCTTCCCGGAGGGGGTGGGGGTCTGCGATTTGGCTGGTGCCCTCCGCAAAGCTGCAGCCACCGCTAAAGCATTGGATCCCTCAACGTACTGCGAGAGCCCGGTGTACAGCCCGGACCTGTGCCCCAACATGATCGCCGCGCAGGCCAAGCTGGTCTACCAGCTCAACAAATACTACACGGAGCGCTGCCAGGCCCGCAAGGCAGCCATCGCCAAGACCATCCGCGAGGTGTGCAAGGTCGTGTCGGACGTGCTGAAGGAGGTGGAGGTGCAGGAGCCGCGCTTCATCAGCTCCCTGAGCGAGATCGACGCCCGCTACGAGGGGCTGGAGGTGATCTCGCCCACGGAGTTTGAGGTGGTGCTCTACCTCAACCAGATGGGCGTCTTCAACTTCGTGGACGACGGCTCCCTGCCGGGCTGCGCCGTGCTCAAGCTGAGCGACGGCCGCAAGCGCAGCATGTCCCTCTGGGTGGAGTTCATCACCGCCTCGGGCTACCTGTCCGCCCGCAAGATCCGCTCCCGCTTCCAGACGCTGGTGGCCCAAGCCGTGGACAAGTGCAGCTACCGCGACGTGGTGAAGATGATCGCGGACACCAGCGAGGTGAAGCTCCGCATCCGCGAGCGCTACGTGGTGCAGATCACGCCCGCCTTCAAGTGCACCGGGATCTGGCCCCGCAGCGCTGCGCAGTGGCCCATGCCCCACATCCCCTGGCCCGGCCCCAACCGGGTGGCGGAGGTGAAGGCGGAGGGCTTCAACCTGCTCTCCAAGGAGTGCTACTCGCTGACGGGCAAGCAGAGCTCGGCCGAGAGCGACGCCTGGGTGCTGCAGTTCGGCGAGGCCGAGAACCGGCTGCTCATGGGCGGCTGCCGGAACAAGTGCCTCTCGGTGCTGAAGACCCTGCGCGACCGGCACCTGGAGCTGCCGGGGCAGCCGCTCAACAACTACCACATGAAGACGCTGCTGCTGTACGAGTGCGAGAAGCACCCGCGGGAGACCGACTGGGACGAGGCGTGCCTGGGCGACCGGCTCAACGGCATCCTCCTGCAGCTCATCTCCTGCCTGCAGTGCCGCCGCTGCCCCCACTACTTCCTGCCCAACCTAGACCTCTTTCAGGGCAAACCCCACTCGGCCCTGGAAAGCGCTGCCAAACAGACCTGGAGGCTGGCCAGAGAAATCCTCACCAATCCCAAAAGCCTCGACAAACTATAGGGCTAACACCCAGGCGCACAAAACTAACCCTCCGCAAACAACGACGGCGACTAAAAACTTTTTATTTAACGCAAACGACGACAGCGAGAGGCGGCGAAACAAACGCGCCCCCGCCCGCCCCCACCCACCTGCAGCTCGGCGTTTAAAAACTTGCAGGCGTTTTTCCCGGCATAAACTCTCACTGCGTTGCACGCACAGGCGAAGGGAAGAGCCTCTCCTCTTTTCCTCCAATGTGAATTTTAAAAAAGTCACAAAAAGAAGCGATCGGACTTTTGCAACACCAAAACGAAACCCAAAAGGTACATTTTCGAATAAATGTATAGTCCTTTTCTTATTCTTTCTTGTTTGCCTGAATGTTGTCACCAAGTGAAAAATTATTTAACTATATGTACAAATTTCCCTTTAAAAAAGTTTTACTGATGTTAAATGTATTTCAGTGCCAAGGTCAGATTATGTGCCCCACAACTGACTTGTTGCAAATAGTAATAAAAATATTACTTTAACTTTACATGGCCTTTTTGTGAATGGTTCTTAAATTCAGGCTAACAGTTTCTTTCCAAACCTCAGGAAAAAGAAAAAAGAAAGAAACGCGAAAAGCAAGGATAATTTAAACGCAGTGCCTAGCCGATGGCTTAGCTCGGCATATTCACTGACGTTCTCTAAAGTTCCCCCTTTTTTCTATTAAAATGGTGCAGCTACGAAAAAAATCCTATATATTTTGTAGCTGAACATGTGACAACATCCGTTCTATTTCTATGACTTTAAACTTCCCCTCCAAATCATGAGAATACAGGGACCATCTCACAGCAACTCGCCAGAATTTAGACAGAATTAGAGGGGCCCGGGGTTTCTATCATATATTCGCCACGCTTATTTTCCCTGGTAGTTTTCTGGTAAATCTCAAACGCCTCGTTATTTTCCTTTAAAAACACATCGCTATTTGCTTTCGCTTACCAGAGCGAACAAGCTATCCATTTGACTTTGACACGAAGGAAGTATAGATCTATCCTGAATAATTAATATGCTTTAGAGCAACTGGTCGATATATTTTTTAAACAAACATTTGTTTTTCCCGGATTTTAAGTACAGCATAAAATCGCACCGTAGCGTAGCACCGTTGCCAGACGAGCACATGAGCAAATTCCAGAGGAAAACAGCCAATTCTGAATTAACACTCCGCAATTCTCTAGGTGTATGAGACGGACATCTCCAGTCTCGTTCCCCGCCCAAGCTCCCTCTCCCGTAAAAAATAAAATGCTAGCCGATTCGTTGTATTTTATGCGACGGCGATTTTTCTTTTCAGTTTGCTAAGGACGACTTAGAAATATTTAAAGTATTTTTCTAGAGCATAATTCAGAGTTTTCAAAACATTATCATTATCTGCTCTAGCGACCGAAATATTTCCAAGTCGGTTTGGAGCATTTCCAGTTAGTTTTTGTGCCCTTTCGGGGCGCGGGGGGGGGGGGAGAATTAAATGTAACTTCTTGCTCTTAAGGACTACTTCCGTTTCTTTGTGGACGGATCCGGAAAGAAATAGCCATTCAAATTTGGGTCGCTTTTGTCTTTAAGTTAAAACGAAATTAAAAGCTCAGAATAGAGCCCGGGAACTGAACTTAAAGCAAAACTGTGATCACTCAAAAGGCAATTCTATCTAACGGAAAACAGACACTGACTACGTAAAATGCCCGTGTAAAAGCGTTTTTGTTCTCTCTGCGCCCAAACAGCCGTGCATATTCTCACTCGGTTAATTTTAGACAAGCGGTGTTATTTTATATTTAGCCTATTTATCTCCGAGACGTTAAAGCCTTACTGTGTTTCGCGAGTTACTGTTAGAGCCATCAGAGAGCTCTCCCGAGCGCTGAACGCGGCTCACCTGACAAAACGGGATTCGGCCCCGGACGGGAGCAGTGCCGCTTCCTTGAGAAAACAGCCCTGGACTGAGAGAGTAAACTCTGATCTTATCGGCACTGATACTATCTCTGCTGCAGGTTTTCCTTCAGAAGCTTGTCACAATGTTTTCTTTTCAGTAGTTTAGACAAATATACAAGTAACTTAAATTTATCAAACGGATGAAGACTCATTAATTAAGCAGGCCTTCTGAGCTACACCGGATTAGGATTTCTTTAAGGGGCCTGCTGTTCTGCAGCAGTGCCAGTCCCCGGCGTCAAGGTGCAGCCACTGAGGCAGAGGGTGGGGCAGGGAGACGTTAACGCTTAAAAGAAAGCTCTATTGTAACCCTGGTTGTTTCCAAAACAAAAACATTCAGGTTTAATTTTATAGTGCCCCCCCCTTTTTTCCCCCCATACACAAGACACACACAGACAAAAGAGTCATTAAGGAGGGTCTTTAAAATTCTTTTTTAAGACCTGGCTAAAGTAGCATCACAACTAGAATATAAGAGATGCCTTCTATATTCGTGTAACTGACTGCATCTTTTATAGGAACCTAAATAAAACCTCTCAGTACAGAATTAAAGATACAGTCGGACCAGAATGCCTGTCACAGTTATGAAAATAACCACTACCAAATGTATGAGAAAAGAAGAAAAGAAAACAAAGTGAATGTATGTCATTGCCCCATAAAACAGGTAATAGGAATGGTAAGAATTCTTAACTGTACTCCAGTGTCCTATATGCTAAACATGGAACAAAAACATACACAATAAGCAGAGCTTTAAGACTTTTTTCATGCTAATACAATATGTAGCAGAATATTTTAGACTGACAACACAATCCAGTAACATATCAAAATGTCTTTACATTTAATATTTATATCCTTTTTACCAAAACACTACTAAAAGAGTAACATATCAAAATTTTAAAAGTTTTTTCATACTTTAAACCATTTCAAAAAATATTTCTAGACCAACAGAAAAGTTAAATTTCATTTATGGTCCTACATAAAATCACAATTCTAGTTAACTGCTCATATTAAATTCTAGTTCTAAGAATTTAATAGTATCCCTTTTCAAAATAAATTTATTCCTTGATCCTATTTGATAAGCCTAGCTTTCAGAGTCACCAATGCCATTTTTAATACAGACAAGAGCAATTTATTCAATGGGAACAAAGAACTGAACTGACACTTAACACACAAGATATCCTCTACAGAAAAGCAAAAACCTAATTCTGTATAGCACCACTACTTCAACTTTTTTTCCTTCCAAAAGAAATTATTACCCTGTTTAATAATCAGCAGTTATTCTAAAATCCAAGAGCCTTTGCTGCACTTAAAATGGAATGCAAGAATATTTACCAGCAATGTGCCATTCTTTCAAAACGCTGCTATAATACTGTAGAAAATGTTCATGTGCAACCTCAGGTTTCACCAATTTCACGATATAATGCCTTTGAAACTGGAATTTTACTGAAAGGGTACTCATCTTAAGCAAAACATGAGTAATCAAGTAACTCGGAGCAAATAAAGTTTGCGGAAATTAACAAGTTAGGTCAGAAACACATTTTAAGAGGGCAATTATGTTTTCTGCTTAGGCACAATAAATAATAACGGGCCCTATAAAATCTCTTATAGAATAATAAGATACAGAAGCATTGCAAACTTAAGCGTGTAGGAAGTTAAGCACTGTGTTTGTTATAGAGGCATTATATAAAAATAGGAAAGTAAAACAAAGCATTGGGGCTAACAGCCTTGTTGAACTTTCTAGTATTCACACAGGCCTATGATCCAAGATGTCTTTATTTAAGATGCCTCCCTGGAGCTTTATTTGCAGCAAGCTTATTAACATTCAAGCACGGTCGAATCATGGGAGGGGGAGAAAAGGGAGAAGGAAAGAAGGTGCCACTTAAGTGAAATTCAGTAATGTGTATGGTCGGTTACAAACTTATTAAAGCAGGAACATAGCAGACCAATAGAGGCAGAGGAAGTAGAATGAAGAATTAAAGGTCGTAGGTAATTTGTCATCATCTCTCAGAGCTAAGGGTCAATGATCTCTTACCTTCGGGTCGATTTTCTTAAAACTGGGATCTTCTTCATCCACCTCAAAGTAGACCTCAGAGGAAGTGATGGAAAGAGTGCCTTTCACCACAACTGAGGGTGCCACAAGCTGAGCTGGTGCACTTAGGTTAACTGGACCTGCCAAAGGGCAAAAACACCATCAATATTCAAAACAGAGAAAACAACAAGTGCAAATTACTAGCTCTTCAAGCTTAATATTTAAAAATAAATAAATTGAAGAGCTTAGCTTTACAAAATAAAACTCTTTTATCCCAGCAAAAAAAAAAAAAACAACACATATGTAATAGATTTACAGCCTCTCTCTGCCGCGGAACATTGAAGCAGCTACAATTGCAAACTGATGCATATATTATACATGCCAGCGATGGCTTTAGCATAGCAGGATAAAGTTTTTACTCAGCTGCATTTTGGTTTTGAAAAACTTCAGCAGTTGTATGCCTCCTTTTATAAGCAACATAGAGAGCGCACACATGAACACTTGAAATCTTATTGTCAGATGTGTTCTTTAGGAACTGGAGACTCTCAATAGCTTTCTGCAAAGATGAACACAGCAGTCAAGGCTCAAAGTTGTCTAACTGTAAACTGTTCCCTCATGGATGCTAGATATCTATTGTTAAGGTTACACAGTGTAGAGTCTAAAGTAAAATGTTTTAAAGATGCTTTTGATTCCACGTTAAATATTGTTCAAGGATTCCATATAGTGTTAGTGTAGCTCAGGGACTGTGGGAGTAAACAGCTGGAGGGTTGGTTTCCAACTGAATGAATTTTTATTGGAATAATCACATCTCCACAGGGCTTATCACAGGGACAAATCAGACTACTACTGAAAACAATAGGTCCAGCACAGATCTGACAATACAGAACCTATTATATAAACTAACACATACAGAAAGAAAGGAGGTTAGGTTTGTCATCCAGCTGATTAAGAGGTAAGGAAATGAAGTTGCTTGTTTGCAGTATTATCTGACTTTTGTAAAACAGTGGAAGATATGAAAATGACACAGACAATTTTGTTTTAATAAAGCATCTATAAATGAGGTACACACATTCAGGTAATCAATGTGAGAATAACTGACAAAAAATTCAGATGAATTGTCATTTCCATCGATTGTTAGGAGGGTGATGGTCCTTAATCTCACATCAATCTCAATGTGTGCCACTAGGACAAAAGAAGAGATGCTCTGCTGAGATCAGAGCAGCTTTGCCCTCTATTCCCAACGTACAAATACATTGTGTTTGCAGATGGGCATGAGATAGCTGCAGAACTGCCATGATTTCCCAAAGCTCACCCCCTACAAATGGATGAAATAAGCAGCTATGTGTTCTTTTGCTGTCTCCCTTTGCCCTCTGTACATTAGCATGTAATCCAGAGGAGAAATAACATTTTTTCAATCACTCTCAGACATTCAATTACAGGGCAAGCAGACAGCTGCAGAAGCTGGGGCAGCCCAGGTCCTGTAGAAGACCCCTGACAATTTACACTTCATTTCTAACCCACACCACTTTATTAGTGAGGATTACTTCTTAATCCTATTGCTATTGTCAAGATTATATAATTAAACTCCCCTTTTCACCTCTATTACAGTATGAATGTATTACTAGAAGCAATGAATGTATAATAAAAGAGAAGGAAACAGGGAAAAATGTGTTGAGAAGGAAACTCATGGCAGAAAGGAAAAAAGACTTGCATACACAAAAATGCCATTGCATTATTCTCTAGTTACTTTGTTTTACTTAACTCTTTCTATATAGTTTTTCTCTCTTTTTTTTTAATTAGGCTGTAATTTTAACTTTGCTTTTAAAAAATAAGAAGAGTAGAATGCAGTTCGGGCAAGGGGTAAGCAAACTACCAATAAATAACACTTCCAGTAATTTCACTAAATTATCATAATAGATGATTGTATTACTAGGTTCTCAGGGAACTAGAATTATCTGAGAAATGAAATATTTGTCTACAGTAAATGGGCACAAGAAACCAGATGAGAAAGTTGAAAGGCACGGAGAAGTTTGCATTTTCCTGAAAACCCATGTCCCCCAAATAACAAAAAAGATGCATTAGAACTCCCAGTCCCTGAACTGAGGGGTTGCTGTTTACATTTTGAACTGTACAGAAACGGGCTCATTCCACTTGGATTGCAACATCAGCAAAGACGGTTGCATGTGACCCACTAAAATTAATCAAGTTCAAGGAACTGAAGTAGTACTTTTTCTTCAGGAAAAAGAATTGAAGTCAAATAGGGCTATGGTCTGTGAGGAAGGGACTTGAATGGGGGAATGAAAGAAGGTTTAAAGGAGTTAAATACAGTGAGTATACAGATCCTTTGAACCCAAGCAAATAACTAATATATGCAATTTTTATAAACTCAGGAAAAAAATAAAGCTCTCCAAACCTTTAATTACAGAAAACGTAACCTAATTGCCCACTAGCCCTAATGTTTTGAGGCGTGGAACAGAGTTAAGAATAGAGAAAGCTCTTTTCAAGGGAGAGCTACTTTTTCTAAGGAAGGTTTCTTAGAACACTGACAGAAATCTACTGTGGAAGCAAGAAGGTTATAAAAGCCAGAGAAAGAACAATTACAACTCTCCTCAAGTAAATTCCCAGCATCTGAGGTGTGTAGAAAAATGATCTTTCATTAACTCATTTATGGGAAGGAAGAATTTGTCAGTGTGCATCCCCAAAACATTATTCACTGTAGAACCGGGGAGATCACAACTTAAACAGTAAAGAAGCTGAGGAGAAACTAGACAGCTGAAGTTACCCGTGAAGTTGTCCAAATCTTTATCCTCAATGGATGACAAGGCATCATCGTCACCTTCCAAGAGAATCTCACTTTCTGAGTTCTGATTTCCTAAAACTTGACTCTTGATGGACTGCTTTCCTTTAACAAGTACATCTTCATCTGGAGCTGAAATGAAAAAGGGACACCCTGATGTTGGTCTGGTCTCACAGGCAACAGTTACAATGCAATATAAGGGCTTTTAAAATGAAAGTTGAGGAAGAAAACTGTTTAGGACTTGCTATGGGAAGCACCTGTGTTAATCCTCTAGTGTAAAGGCACAACTAGTTTTAATCCTATTAAGCGTGCTCAAAATTATCTGGAGCTCACTGCAGCGTTTAGCTCTATTTCAAGCCTTTATGACAGAGGAGAAAAAGATGCAACAAACTCTCCCCGCCCTGCGACTTTCCAGCGGGAGCAGAGCTCTGCTGCTGGAAGGGGGTCCGGCCTGCCCGGCGTGAACCCGACTCTCCAAAGCAAGGTTCAAGCGCTGGTTCGCCTGGGCAAAAGCAAGTGGGGAAGGGCGACAGACCCCGCGCCGGGCACCCACCCGCCGAGAGCGGAGCGAGCGAGCCCCGAGGGGGAGGGTGCCCGGCTCGCCGCTCCCCGCGGGGCCGCCGCCTGCCCGGCCGGCGGCAGCGGGCGCCGCGGCGCAGCCGGAGAGGCGGGCGCGGCGGGGGAGGCGGGCTGGTTGCGCGCCCCTCCGCGCCCCGGGGTGGCAGGTAGCGAGGCTCCGCGGCTGCTCGGCGCGAGGCCGGGCCCGCAGGTGGGCGACGGAGGCGAGATCGCCGGGGGACTGGGGGAGATGTTCACCGCGGGTGAAAGGAAACCTAGGAGGTCGCCTCCAAAATCGCCGGGCGAAGCGGCCCCCGGGCTCCCTACGGCTGCCGTTAGCAGTACGGCCAAGGAAGAGTAATACGTGGATTTTACTAGGCGGAAACACACACACACACGCACCCACCCCGCCTCACAAGCCACGGCGATAAAGGACAAATTCGGGACGCGGGAGCACGTCCAGAGTTGGAGGCAGCCGTGCACCTGCTCCCCGGAGTCCCAGAAATGACAGCGGCCCCCGAGAGCGGCACAGGGCTGCGTTCACGTCTCGGCTTCGACATCCGACAGAAGGACCCCGGAAGCTCCTTTCCGCCAGAGCGGGCACTGCGCGCCGCACGGCCCGAGCGCGGTGCTCCCGGCCCGGCCCGGCCCGGCCCGGCCGCGCGGGCGGCAGGCGCGGAGCGAGCCGCTCGCGCTCCGCCCGCCCCCCGCCGGGCACACGCACACGCACACGCCCCTGTCCTCTCTCGCAATAACACTAACTAGGCAAGGAAGTGCCAGGGTTATGTGGAAATAGTTGTAATGTCATCTCTGCATTGCCAGGTCTAAAGATTTCCTTTAAAGTACAAGCTCGAAGCGGCGGCAAAAAGAAGGCGATAGCTCACTACACGCAGAAGTTAACAACTGCTTTGCTGAAAGGTAAAAGACAGCAGAGATTTTTCTTATTATTTAAGTTAAAATAAACATGTTATTTCTTACAAATAGATTGAGAATGCACATGGAACTGCCACGTTTGCAAAACATTCACCAAACGCATCATGACCAACTAACTTCAACACGTTGCTCATTACTCTGTCTGATTGCTGCCATACACGGTTTGAAGTTCCACTGGCTTACTTGAGAAAAATGTTAATCTGCAAACATTTACAGAAGAAAACAGTTCCCCAGTGGCAATATATAAAGTTTCAATTGTTTAAGTAAATATATGCACATAAACTGCAAATAATAAACTTTTCAATTAAGTGAAAACTTAAAAAAAAAAAAAAGAGACACTGCAAATACCCTGTTTTCATTTTAGGCCTTCAGCTAAAAAACGAAAGAAAAATTTAACTTGCCACACAAAATAAAATATAACTTATGCATGATCATTCCTCCCTAACCAGTAACTGCTGCTTGTAAGTAAGCCTTTAAAAAAAAAAAAAACTTGGAAAGCTTTAACTGCATTGTACAAACTCAGTTTTACTTTCTTCTAAAATGCACCAGTCCATGATGTAAATAATGATAACTCAGATTCTGGAATTGTTCAACCTGAGTTGAAAACCTTCTTGTCATGGAAAATATGCAGCTGATATTTAGAAAGGTTTTCCTGTAATTAACTCCCCCTTGAGGATTTTAAGTTAGCAGCAGTAAAATTACCAACAGTATACTAATATACACCACATGCACTGGTACTCAGTGGCCTAACAGCTTTCTGTTGAAGATTAAAAGGAAAGTAAAATAGAAGAAAACCATTCCAAGAATAAAGTACAAGTTGGTTTTTTTTTTTTTTTTAAGTACTGGCAAACTGTATTTGTTGTTTCGTAAACCCTCTCTTCATTGTACCTATCGGTACCTAACTTCCTTTACCGTAGTCTCTTTGCAATATAGTGAAGGTACCATTTTAAACTAGACATCTACCTATTCTCATTTAGTAGGTAAATGAAAAACAAGACCAAAATTTAATGCTTGTATATTTAGCACAAAAGTTTTTTTGTTCAAGGTACTAGTATGCCCTTTAGTCTTTTTTCTCATTAAGAAAAAATAAAACCAACATGGCACCTTCCAAGCCAAGGCTGATTGCACAGGAGAAATTTACCTCTCCTGCCTCATCATCTTATTCAAATTTTATTTCTTTCGCAAGTTAATTATATTATACTGATTCAAAAATGCAAGTTACATAAGACATAAATGCCGTTAAAAAAATATTTTAGACCAAGAGTTATTTTAGTGCAGTCTTATGGAAATTTTCAATTTCTATCATCTCTTTGTACCTGATGCTAGCTACCCACATTTCTTGGCATGCTAGTGTGCATAAACATGTATATACACACACGCGCAGGAAGATGCAGAGCATGAATACATATCTTTAAATACTAGCTTCTGGAAGGCAATAGGATATCATACTCTGAACCACAACCTGTTTTTTATGTCTTGAGTTGAATTACGCGCTACACCTACATCCAGCACACCCAAGCTCACACGTGGGTACATGTTTGTATGGAAATGGAATATATTCCACACAGAGTCAACTGTTTTATACACTTGTATAGATAGGCAAACTTCTGTTTTTCTCCCTGTATTTACTGATTAGAGAGAAATGCATCTGACAGAATATGACTGTCAAGCAACTTACATTCAGTTCCCACATATGTGCTTAGATATAGTACACCTGATTTTGTATTTCAAGTCCCAAACCCTACTCTGTCATCTGCTAACCCAAAACGCTCTTTGCTAGGCCTGGCTATTCATGGCATGACTGGAGCTTCTGGCTCCAGTCCTGCAGATCTAAGCATATATTCACACACATCTTTCAGAATTAAGACCTGAAGGCATGGCCTGTGTATTGCACGGTACATAACAGCGTGCTGGCAGAGTATTTATCTAAACAGTAATTTCATTATTGTAATTCCATTCAATTCTTCCCAAACTGCTCTGTAAGACCTAGTTTCTCCTTCAAG
Organism: Struthio camelus; assembly: GCF_040807025.1. NCBI lineage: Eukaryota > Metazoa > Chordata > Aves > Struthioniformes > Struthionidae > Struthio > Struthio camelus. The sequence goes on from NC_090945.1 coordinate 36,835,712, forward strand.
GAGCTTTTTGCAAACAGATCTCTGCATCTGCATAGAGCCTTATTTATTTCAGTTAAGTCTTTTAACTTAAATAATAATTTTAAGTGTAAATAATTTTTACACCTTAAGTCAGGTGTAAAAATAGTAGTTCAGCTTATATGGCTGAACAAACTTAAAGCTTTCCCAGAATGAGACACTATTTTAAATTATTTGTCTACAGCTTAACCTTAAACAAGGGAGAAATTTAAAAGTCATTTGAAAAACAGTATCAGAAGGCATCATACAAAAAATAACTTACTATTAAGGGCTTTTTATTTCTGGTAAATGTATTGGAAAAAGCAATTCAGAGAAAAGTTACTTTCAAAAAATTACAATTTTTTTTTAAGGGAATAAAAGAAATCTCCTTCTAGTCCTCCCATTTCTTTAAGAAGACAGCATTGGAAAAAATGAGCACTTTCACATCAGATTTTTTTTTAATATTATTTTTACAACTTCTTTTTTATCCCTTGAGTTGAGGCAATGAAAACTGACCAGTCAAATTCAATACTGTATATGGTCCGTTGCTCGTCAGTTTGGGTTACAATGTTCTGAACTAACTCAGCCTGCTGTCTTGATTGAATTACTACAGACTATTTTAATCCCTCCCCCTCAAGTTTTTTAACGTGTCAGTAAAAAACAACAAGCAGCCACTTAAAGAGCTTGCTAAAAGTATCTTCTTGCAACTAAATATTCTTTCACAAAATATTGTATTTGGCAGTCAGTCTAAAAACATTAACAAGTTTACTTTGAAGTACTCATTTTTGCCTGATATTCGTTTCCAGGAATAGAATTTTGACTTTCACACCTATATAATTTCTAAATATTTTGGCTTAATTTCTAAACAATGGGGGTGGGGGGGTACGGGGGAGGAAATAACCTAGAAAAGAGTTAACTCTTTCCATGCTAAACTTTGTCTACCCATCCACCTTCACTTCTCTTTCCTTCCCCCACAACACACAAGTAGACTGACTTTTATAAATAGCCATTTGGAGGGATTTTTTCCCCTCCCTTTGAAAAATTACCTAAAGCCTTTTTTTCCCAAGCAAGTTAATGTGAACTTGGGAATGGCAATTAAATTGTCAGAATTAAAAAATTTGTTTTTAACTAGAAGGTAGCCAGAAGTATAGTCATGGGGCTGGTATTGATTGTCTGAACAGAGAACATTAGTCTTCAGGTATTTATTCTGCCACCTCTGCACCAGAGGCTCTCCTTCAAATCAAATCAATCCCTGGAAAAGATTGGTTCTTCCTACTAAAACACATAACTAGGCTGCAACAGAGCTGATTTTGCTGCTGTTGTTCTCTATAGGTTTTACTCAACAATATCTATACTTCTGATTTTTTCCACATCTTATTCACATTTTCAAATTGTGATCTTTCCTGCCTGTGAGCAAACTGGGGCAGGCACTACATTTGATTTGATGTGAAAGATACCATGCAGTGGATGATGTCTATCTTAATAGTGAAAAATGCAAAAATCTATGTTTTCAAGTATGTTTACTGCAATAGTTCTTTTCCATTATTTTTACATGATTTTCCCCTGTCTCCCTTTTGGCAAAATCCCATATGCCCGATTTCAGGTTTTGGTTTTGTTCTGTTTTGCTTTGAGAAAAGCTTAAATAAGGAGTAGGGGACCTGTACTCCATTATTGCAAAAATATATTTGCTTTTGAGATGAGTATAATTAATTGAAACAGAATGACTAATGATAGATTATTGACAAGAAATCATAAAACACAACGGCAAATCTACTCAGAACTCTACAGATATCCACACTATGAAAATAGGGCCTGAAAGGCTGGGTCCCAAAATCTGCAAGGACTGGATTTTCCGACCTCTGATTGGTAAATATGAATATTTATAAACAGAATTCAGAAAAAATTAGACAAAGTGATGATCCAAGCTGACCCTTCTGACAACTATACCTTCTGCGACTTGTTATTTCTTTAAAAACCCCTTTGTACTGCTATACTTTATGCTTAGTTTCTGGTTGGACTGCAGTTTGCACTTTGGTTCATCTATTTTATATCTTACCAGTGGAAAAGTCTTGGAACGAGACAATCATTAGCAGACATAGCAATATACGCTTAGGCAGATGGTAATTATTTCTGTTTTTAGAAATCATATGGATGAAATAGTGACTTAAGGTAAAACTAGAATATTTACTGCATAGATAAAGAAACAGAATTGCAATATCATGCAATTAAATTCTGAATTAAAAAAAATAGTAATTAAATATAATAGAAACCTGTTAAGGATGTCAAATGCCGAAGAGAAGAAAACGCTGACAGAAAACAGTTAACCCTATTTAAATTACCAGGGTGAATTTAAATTACTAGCATGAATTAGTGAAAATATTACATTAATATAAAGTATGAATAAGGGTATTAGTGTGTGCTTATTTATGAAATAAGTATTAGTTAGACAAATACAGACAGGAGCTGTAAATATTTTGCAGTGAAAATACAAAGGTATTTTTCAAAATGTTGATAAACAATATAACAATTAAATGATATAAAAATTAAATGAGAAGTATTCCATTGGAAATACCAGTAGAGTGCACAAAACTATGACCACATCTATTTAATTTTAACTACATGTAATTGTAAAGGCAGGGAGGAAGCTCTTTTTAATCTAAAGGTTATTAAACAAAAAAGACACCTTGTGTCCTTAAAGTCCATGGCATAGAAACAACACATAATATTAACAAAAACAAGCCCCAAAGCAAAAAGTGAGCTAATTAATTCTACATCTTGTTCTTCTTTCTATAGTCAAAGATGTAGGGCTCTAGGAACATTATTGCTTTTAGATCACTTTATTGATTATTCTCTGTATGGTCATTTATTTTAAAGGACTGATGTCACATTTGGCATTATATCAGCTGACATATTGTAGACATTTTCTTCCAGAAATGGCTCTTTAAGTCTGAGTGCAAGAGGTTAAGATGCCTGATGGAAACTAACTTTACAGTAGTGATATTGCGCACTCACACAATAATCTTAAATAATCTTAAGTTAGCACGAATTGCATGCCTCCACATATAATGTGTATGCATGCATATGTATGTGTGTATGCATACACACACACAAAATTTTATATAGAGAGATGTATATTTACATGCACAGTAATTCACAGACTAAAAAAGAACAAATTACCCAAATTTGAATGATTCTGTTGCATGCCATGCACTTCAAGGTAAAGGGTTAGCTTAGCTTTAATCATAAGCAAATTATCTTTTTAAGTATAAGAATGATTTTTCTGCCTTATCAACATACCTTAATTAGATTGCAAAGACATACAATTCTAGACCTAAAACCCCAAGTTTGCTAGCTGTGCTTTTTTATTCCTTTTAGTTTATCATTGAGTTATCAAATTCGTTATTGTATTAGTTTTGTAAATATGTTCCGCTAGAATAGACATAGAAATATGTAGCTGAGCTATCCCTCATAATAAAACGAAAATAAAACAAAAATAATAAACGAAAATAAACGAAAATTTTAACCATTAACGAATGGTTAAAAATGTAATCTCTATCTTTAAAACACCAGGTAGAAATTTCCATTACCATTTACTGCTTGAAGACTATGCTGTGTTTTGGTATTTGTTACTATTCTTTCATATCAAATTCCCATAGTTAAAACTGAGCGCTTAAACATATGCAAAGGTCTAAATACACGTTTCGCTTTAGAAGTGCTGTTTTTGTTTCAACATAAAGACACATCTTTAGCTAAGACTATCTGAAGTAACTGGTGTGGATTTCTGAACAGGAAACATTTTCTTCTGAAGTTACTAAAGCATAAAAAGGCAATTTACCACAAAACTGTGTGTTCAGAGATCAGTGGAAAAATTGCATTCAATCTTGCTTCTATGTAGTGAGAACTGTATGTGCAATCGTATGCAAAATATGCCAACTCAACTAAGACATAATGAAGAGGCTTAACAGATGCCAATGCTGCCTATAATAAATAATGGTCAGTTTACGTTTGTGTTGAACATGTGTGAAATGCAATGACAAGTCTTTGGCATTTGGGACAATTCTATAGTATTTTGCAGTAATGAAGGTCTAGTCCTCACTGCCAGGTACTGTAACCTGCTGCTATTGGCAAGAAGCAGTTTTTACACTGACCATGTTCTCCGGCTGCTTTTAGTGTCGCTTCAGGATGTGTCGATCCAAGGGGGTTACGCACAAATCGTCGCCGGCGCCGCAAGTCATCTTCCCAGTAGTCAAGGCGCCAGAACTCACGAGGACGACTACAATGAAACAGAGGAGCCACATATGTTAGCAATTATCAAACAGCATGGTAGCACTGAATTTCTGCATAAAGCTCTCCTTGTTTGCTCTGCCTTTTTTTTTTTTTTTTAACCTCCCCCCTTTCTGCAATCTTTTACTTAGGTATGTCCTTGAAAATAACAATATCACCTTCCAGTCTAAGGAACTCCTTTCCCTTTTTTCTTGGAAGGTGAAATGAGCACTAAATACATCATTTTGAAATGAATTGCTGACAGTGTGATCAGTTTCCCCACACTCTAGTGGCATGTGCTCCGATTTCAGCCTCATTTCAGCCTCAGCAGGGCACCTTTCTCAGTGACTGCATTTATAAACCAGAATAGGGAAAAGGCTATTATAAATATGGTATAGCATTACCTATATTAATCAAAGTCTGTCCCCCTTCATTTTTCTTCCTAATTTGTGCCTTTTTGCACAAGGTCAGTAAATCATACCATGAATTCTTGGTCCAGAAAGTGTTAACTTTAATGAATACCTCAGTTACATGGTTATGTATGTGATAATAAAATATTACTCTGTTTAGATGTGCAGGAATTTAATTAAAATAATCTCTTAAAATATTCATTACATTTAGCCCCTGAGGCTTAGAACAACACCAGAAAATGCATTTCTTTTCCATTTACTGTTTTTAAATAAACCATTCCAAGAGAGTGAAATAGCAATCTATTTTCAAGCAAATCAGATTGGATTTCTGTTTTATGTAGTTGTGTTTTTACATTTAATTAAAAACTACATGTTATGATGTGCAATAATTGCTATATTGAAGGCATACTTTTAAAAAATTACATCTAGAAAAGGTTACAACAAATTCATTATTTTCCATTGTATGCTCCAAATGTACGTAGATCTTTTTAATATGGTCATATATAAGTGCCAGTTACTATCTTGTTAGATGATCATGAATGAATGCCTTTGTAAAACAATATTTTAGTCCAGAGACTGTAGAAAAGAACCAATTTCAGGTATAGCAAAATAAATAAAATGGAAAATGCCTAAAGCATAGAATAATCATGATAGGTTCATAACTTGAAAACCTGTATGCTCAAATTATAAAGCACTGGTTTGGTTTATTAACATAACTAGTATCAAAACAATAAATGAAAATGCACATATATTCCCATTTCTGGTCCAGAGGCTAATAAAAAGTGTACCTGTCAACACTGACAAATGAATAGCCATGACTAATTTACAGATCACAGTGTTAAAAATACCTGATATCTATATCCTTAGTTTTTGAGGTCTAAAGCCAAGAATGAGCTTTATTTAAGGTAAATCAAGCTTTCCACCAAACACAGTAAAAAAAAGTCACAATCATTTGCATAGTCCTGCTCTCAAACAAAATTCGTAAAAATTATAAATTGTGACCGAAAATAATCCTATACAAACAGAGAATATCTTTGCATCTATCTTCATTAAATTTCTACGCCTTTTTTTAATATCAAAGAAAAGGCAGTGGTATTCTTTCTTTTCCTGACTTTTCACTCTCAGAAAAATAGTGGAATAAGTCTTTCAAAGAGATAATCACCAAATATCTTATTTTTTCACTTAGTGTGTTACAATCACGCTAAAATTGAATGCTTTGATTATAAAAATCCAATGATTTTGGAATAACTGAACAAACAAAAATCATTACAAAACATAGAAAGATATAGGTTTATTCAAAGCTCGATTAATAACTTAACATTCTCTATTAGCGATTAGAGAAAAAAGGCAGAACACAGCTGGCTATGTGCATGCCTTTGATAGTCGTGGAGCACGGATAGGCACTTCATCATTCTGCCTTCCTACATTTATCTGTTAAAATTATTATCAAATATCAGCCAGGATGCAGTCGTGAATCACAGACTGCTCCTCGTCTTCAGGGGAATGATACAATGAGGGTCTATTCATCAGTATGGCAATCGGCACAAGTAATTAGTTCCCTAGACTGAGATCTCCTACAAAGCTTATTTCAGTCAGCACCACAAACATATGACAATGAAAAGCTAATGGAAGCCGCTAAAATTTGTTAACCTCTTCTGCCATCAATCCTTCTGGTATCCTGTGCTACAGTATTATGCAAAGATGGTAAATTATTAATTTGTCATTCATCTATCTTTGTACAGGTTTGATAGAATTAAGTGATGCCATTCTCAGATAACAATTAAAATCATACTCCATTACAAAACTATGCTAAAAATTATTAGAAAAATAGATAACAACAATCAGGCACAAAGTATTATCCTGAAACATAACATATCTTTAGTCCCTGGTTTTATTTTCAGTTTAGCACAAGAAATTTGCATAGGATTCCATGTCCTTTGCCAGTGCACTGATTATTCACAAACAACAACGTATCGATTGGGGGATTTATATTGGGGGATTTAAGGGGGGATTGTATGATGAGGGGGAAAAAAATCTACTCTACACACAGACAATAATCCAGAAAACAACTGCACAAGCAAAAAGTAAATACCTATTGTTTAACACTTAAACGTGAGCCATTTTTAAGAGCAGATACTGGAACATAAACATATTAGCACCAATATAAGCCAGTTTACCATGTAGCTATTCCAGAACAAGTAGCTTATACGTAAAATCACTCAACCACCCCAGTCCCCTCCCCAAAAGGCAATGCTGGATTACGCACACTTCATACCTCTACAGCCAGGGGGAGACAGACATAACACTGCTTGGACTGAATGTGACAGCTGAAAGACTGAAGTATTATGAAGCAAAGAGCCAAGCAACCGCATTTGGAGAACAGTAGAGTGCCATTGACTAATGGGTTGTTTGACAACAGAAGTTTCTGGCCCTACAATAAAAGTTGCCATATGGATTAAAGGTGCTATATGGACTGGATCAATGAACATAAGTAGTCAATTAGCGTAAGTGCAAGAGCAACATTTCTCAGGGGATGGGAGATTTATGAATTATAAATCACATGATTTGCATGGATTTGTCAGGGGCCTCACTAACATGATACCGGGTAATTAGTGGTTTCTTAGTAACAATATTGAATGAACACAATCGATGGTTTGAAATTAAATGTTTTATTCAAATAGCATTACCATTAGCCTGCTTTATTTTTCAAATAGTTTCCCAAACGATCAGGCTAAATACTTAGATTTGAAATAAACTTTCCTCTCAATTCCCAGGTAACTAAGTAGACTTTACAATTGTACAGGGATTAGATGAAATACACAATGACCAATATAACCTATATCTCAGGATTTTGAATATATCATCCAGAAGAAAAAGTCACTTTGTTGCGGCCAACAGGAAAAAATGAAGTTTAAACACCCACAGATCTTCATTCCAGGAACAAGAACATCAAGAAATCTATTTTTCCTACTAGTTTCAAAGGTTAACCCACTGTGAAACAAAACATACCAACTAGCCTAGTAGTTTTATTATGGTGTTATAACAAAGGAATTTTAGGCTTGGGAATTACCTTGAGGTCCTGATACCCTATGGGGGACTTAAATTGAATCTAAGCAGTACAACCAGAGAATGATGAGAGGGTCATGCAATTGCTGAAGAGTAATTTCTTGCAATGTGTTATCCACCGTGTATTTCAAGATATTCTGCTACCAGTCAAACAAAAGAAGCAGTTAACACACCAGCGCGGATAAAAAAGGGACTCTCTGTGGGGTGGGGAAGGGGAAGGGGAAAGAAAACAAACTTAAGAATGTAATGGTTTAGAGGTCCTAAGGCTGTACTTGGGCCAACAGCTATTTGAGGATAGATTTTAGCATACCAGAGAAACACCAAGCAGATCCTCAGATTAGTGGAGTAACAAACAAACAAAAACAGCACAAAAAAGGGAGTGAAAAAAGAAAAGAAAGTGGAAGCAGCAGAGCATAAGAGAAATTATCTGCAGAGACCGAGGATGGCTAGAGCATTAAATGACCTCTTCCATCTAGGAGGCTATCTAGTTTTAAAGGCAAGAAAATCCAGACACAAGAAAAATAATTGCAACAAATTTAAAAGCAGATGGAAACTAGAGTGCATATGCCCTAATAACAAGCAACGTGCTGTAAAGACGACTCAGACCAGTCTGGCAGTCATTGCATAATCTACTATTTAAAGAAATACAGTTCTTGCTCTAGTGAATGGTAATTAGATACATTAAACACAGATATGAAACATTTGTCAATGTGAATTTTGTACTGCTAGAAATTACTGCACTGACACCTCTGAAAGCTGAGGCTACTACCAGGCCATAGAACAACAGTGCAGGTGGCGATCATGGCATGAGCGTAATACTGCCTTCACATGTCCTAAATCTATATGGAGATCCCAAGATAAATTTCCAGGTGACGTACTTCTCGCTGGAAGTCTAATAGCAGAGTTAAGCAGGTAAGTCAATCCCCAAGCCCAGTCAATCCTTGGTCTCTGCTAAGACCATCAACAAGGCAATCAGCCAGGGATGCCAATTTCTGAGGTGCAGATGCTTGAACACCCAGATCGAGACAACCCAACACAGAGCGCAAACAACACTTGTTCATCAGTAGCAACACTACAGATTTGAAATGAAACCTGGAAAAAGAAAGGTTCTGTGATTCCTCCATTACCAACTGTAAGGCTACCAAAACTTCTGGTTTTACTTTATTCAGCATTTTGGTTGCAAAGGCTCATCAAAAGTCCAGGCACAATATCAGATGCTACTTTTAAATTACAGAAAAGAGTAATCATAGCAAGCAAATAGGGGGTGCTCCATTTTGAAGGAAAAAAAAAAAACCCTTATAATCTATTGGATCATTTTAATTCTGTTCAGTAACCTTTCCTTACCGTGTATCTAAATAACTTTTGCTTCCATGTAAAATATTGCCAGAGCTTAAGCCAGACGTATGCTACAAGTGATATAAATGGTTTTCTAAAAACATAAAAATAATTTTAAAAAAAGGCCGTTCGCACTCACACGATTGTCAAACCAAGGATAAACGTGCTGAAGTCCTAGAAAGAACGGCAGAAATCCTGAAGGAATACTGCTAGCACACTATAGGGCATCAAGCAGTGGAAGTGCCTGCTTTATCTCACAAACAGAAACCCATTGTGTTCTCATGCAAATAGATGTCCAGAATATTAACTAAAATCTTTCATATTTAGCTGTTAAAAATAAAATGCAATGGACCGTCCTTTATTTGACTTAATAAAATGTGATTTCAGAAAGCTAGTACAAACATTTCTTCACTATTCTGGTAATGAGCTTTAACAAAAACAAGATACACCAGGGCACAGCAATATGATTAGCTAAATGTCTGTAAGTGCTAATCTAAAGAATGTTTTGTGCACATCAAGCTGTAATTCGTAACATGATCAGAAGCATCTAACATTTTTGAAAATAAAACATTGAGCTTAACGATAGTAAAGCATGAGACAGAAGACACAGCTTGACAAGCAAGTTTCCAGCAGTTCCTAGGTTAAGCATTTCATCCTCACTCCCAGACATCCCTTGCCCTGTGCACAAGTGTTTGCAATGCCTTGTGGTAAATCTCATTAGGGAACTGGTACAGTGGGGCAAATGGCTATTTTTCAGTAAATCAGGTTCCTAATGTAATTCACAACTTTTCTTGTATTAGCAAAGCACAGGAGTGGTTCTATTTAAGTCAAAGTTTCCACTAAAATACTACTTGTCCAGCTACACACCATCTCAGTATGCATCTAATACAGCACTTCACTGAAAATGTAGCTACTTCAGAACATTACAGATTAATTAACCCCGTGATCTTTGAAAATGCTGCCTACATTACCCAAATTTTCTTCAGTGGTAAAACCAGTTAAAGGCGACCTACCTCTCCCCCTCTCTCAGTTGCATTTATACAAGCATTTGGGGCCATATTGTAACTGAATCACTGTAACAATCTAGGCTTACTATGGCTGAATGCTTTTATTTTGACTTATATTAGTAAGCTGTTTACAGTGCAGTCCCACCAGCAACTAGATAACTATAAATGAGGAAAAAACATGCAGGTGAGGGGACAAAAGGAGGAGATGATGAGGAAGAGCATTCTGATACCAAAAAAGACATAATAGGTAACCTTACCCTAATATTAGCAGAGCTTGTGCCCTCTCTGGCTATCTTCATTTTCTGCACATGTAGACTTCCATAGTTTCAGAGTACAGACCTCCACAAACGCAAATAATTGGGAACCCTTAAGCAGCCACGGATAGGCAGGTTCTTAATTTCTGCTATAGTCTCTACTCTAGTAAGAGGAACCAGTCATAACGGAGGCTCCAAATTACTGAGTAGAACTGCTATGGCGTAATATCAATTAAGCAGAATATTAATGTAATCCACTAAATTAGCATAGTGAGTTTGTTGCTTCTAACACTTCTCCAAGCAAATATTTGATTTTGCATATAAAGGATTTTTTTTTCCTAAAAGGACTTCTGCCTTTTTTTGTGCTTCATCAGAAGGTTTTTTTATTCTAACATTTTTAGAAAAGAAAGTATTGCCATTCTTTTTCACATATTTCAGAAGAAATTGCTGCGAAAAGCAGGGTATAAACTTCAGGCCAATATCTACACAGAATTAGCACAAAGTATCTCAGAGTACCTTTGTACTGTTTAAACCTAATCCACTTCTAACGTGGACAAAAAAAGAGATGGCAGTAAGGGAAGTTATGTCTTAACAGATATTTCATGCTATCTCCACACAAAAACAAGCCAATACAAACAGCACAGATCTGTAACTCCTAAGTTTGATTCAGTGCATTTTTAAAAGTGGTAGAAATGTTGTTTGTATGCTTTTACACAGTAAATAGGATATTATCTCTTTGTCTCAACCACCCATTTGACACTGCAGCTACAATCCCCTGCTGAAGCTTCCCTATTTCTATGTTTTGAGTCATACCAAAAATTCATTCCCACCTCTAACTAGTACACAAAACAAAAAAAAAAGGAGGAATAATGCCGGTTTCAGATATCACAGACGCTCTTCCGGCATTGACAACCTTTGAATTTTTCATTTAAAAAGCAATCCATTAAAAAAAAAAAAAAAAAAAAAGTGTGTGTTGACAACAGATGTTTTCGTCCTCCTTAATACATTATAAATCGCCATGCCAGGCTAAAAACAATCCCACCTTCAAGGTGTTGCTATCTTAGATGACGGTGTTTTTAACTTCCGGTTTAAAAGCAGCTTTGTTTATGCGTGATTTTCTGTATGCTCTTCTTTGATCTTTATTAACCCCTTAGTGGCTAACCACAGCCTCAGTTCTTTTTTGGATGCATCATTCTCTGAAGTGCTGGCATTCCAGCAAACACTGGTACTTCAAAGAGGGCCCTCTTCAATACATAATACAGTATTGATCATGTATTTTGCAACCACTGTCTCTTATCTTAGATGGATCTTATTTTGATCAGTCTAAAATAAAGCTGCACTTCAAAAAGACAGTCATTTTAAGACACAGTTCAGTTCTTGTTGCAGTTCCATCAAGACTAATTTTACATCAGCTGAAAACTATTCCATTTCCCTATCAGAAATAAGTTAATGTTAAAACTTTCATTTGATTTTGAGCAAAATTAGTTCAGAGGGGACTCAGACATGGAAGAACAGATGTACAGAAAGTTTGGAACCAGATCCTTTGGCTTAGCCGCTCATAAACCTTTCCAGATCTTGCACATCCTAACCTGATTGCAGTCCACAGGTTTTAATTTGTTTTTCAAAATAACTACAGTTCATACAGATCTTTGATCAAAATATTGCTTCTACCCTAAGAGAAATATTCCATAAATTGCTATTCATATTGAAAATAACAGTAGCTACTACAATATACACAAAATAGGTACAGTGCACTTAATTCTTTTCTTTGGTATTTGTCTGGTAATGCAGAAATTTAGTCATCTCCTCCTTGCCAGCATGAACAACAGAATATAACAAGACAGGTTGAAGGATATATCTAAATATGATTAAGAAGCTAGACCAGTCTCTACCTCCTTAGCCTTTTCTGCTGGTTCTGCTGCTTTTTACCTTAAGCGCATACAAAGAAAGGCCCTATACCCTTTCTCACAAATTTTGAATAACGAAGTACACTGCAATGTTATGACTTATTATTCCCAAAACCTTGGAACGTTAGGTGACAATCTTTCAGCATTTCTGGATATATAGACCAGCTTTTAACCAAAAAAAAAACTTGAGATCTGTTATTTTATTTGTAAGTTGTTCGGACTTCAGAAGTATTAAAACACAGAAATTAAAGTAAGGCTTTTCCAAAATCTCTCTCAGATTTGAACGGCATCAAATGTTTCAGCTTCACTACTGTTCCTTGCAGAAGAAACAGGGTGACATCACGCTCCCACACACCTATAATTTAAGAGCTGTGGCTAAAGGGGATCCTCTTTTTGATGTCTCTCTTAACAGCTGGAAACTTTTCTTGCTACCATAAAAATGTAATAGAGCACCCCTCTGATTCAGTAAATACTTCACTGCTGTGTGTTCTGTAACGCAAGCTGAACGTTCCTTTTTAGGGTTTTCTGCCAGAGAGGCCTAGACTAATCACATTACGCTTCCTGAAACTTTTGCTCAATTTTTTTCCTAAAAAGAAGTGGCCTAAATCAGTTCAGCAATCAATAAAGAGAGGAATAGAAAGATGACGGAGATTTAGGTGCAACCCTTACAGCCTTCCAATCCAGACTGAACCTCCAGAGGCTGTGAGTGTCTGCTAAAGGTCCCTTGCCTTCAAATCAGCCTGCTGAAACAAGTTTTCTGTCCAAGAGAAATTAATCTATTGGTACTTTTGATAGGAAAGAGATTGACCTCCAAGGTGTGAAAGACAGAGCAACTTTGACCGGCTGATATGGATTTTTTTCAACATGGAATAATAAAGAAAATTCTTTCTGAGGTCTTTAAAGCCCTAGAAGGAAAAAATAAATATAACTCTTTTTTTTTTTTTTTTATTACGGACAGAATTTGGGTGCATCTGAGGAGGTAAGAAAATCTGCCCTTCAAACTCTTGCATTATCACAAACTAATTTGAACATACTTGTCCTTGTGCTTTAAAGTTATACTGGGGGTATGGGTAACTCACTCAGGTCTCCAGCATGTTTAACTACTGTTAAATACCTTGGAAAAGGTACTATCAATTTTGGTTGCAGGTTAGAATACTGAAGTCTTGGAAACATCCAACTTCAACATTACCATGCATTTTGCCTACTGTACAGGAATGATAATATAATTAAAACCATAGCTTGCATAACACCAAAAAAAAAAACCCAAAACAAAAAACCACACACACACCCCCCTTCAAGCATGATTTAAAGGCTAACACCTCTGCCTTACTTGACAAAAAGAGATTTAATTCAGGATTTAAAAACCCAAGGAGGGCAAAAATCAGGGAAATGACCTCATTGTGTGATGATTGCAGGAACATATGTAAGAAAGAGTTCAAGTAACTGCAAACATCGTATTGCTCTCAAAGACAGGAAACAATAAGTACAAGCCAGCTAGAAGCACATGGAGCAAGTCTCCTAACTCTTACCATACTACCACAGACAGCATTTTTGGGAAAAAACAACAGGACTCAAACACACTTAAAACGCTTTTCAGGTTTAACGTATTCAGTACATTTCTCCTGTGAAAGCCTTATAAAAGGTCCCTTAACTTAGAAGCACATTATGATGGAGCACCCTTTCGTGGATCATGCAGAGAATACTGGATTTACACAAGCTTTAAACAAACAAAAAAGTAGCCTGAAAAAGTACCTTAACTTCTATCAGAATGTCAGCATATATTTGTGGTCAAGGAACCAGGAACCAAAAGGTTAGAAGTTATTATGCACAGCACAGAGGCAAGTTCAAAACTGTTGCGTCACACAGGCTGCAAGCGAGGATGCCCTGTGAGCTGCTCTGAGCAAGGTGGTAGCTATCAGCTGCGCAGCTGAGTCCCTCCGAACAGCGTAAAGAATATTGCGTCTCACCTGCCCAGCGCCCACAAGAACGTAGCAAGAAACAGTGCTTGCACTATACCATTGAGGAGGGAGTAGCAGCATTAAGGTATGGCAAGCCAAAGCAGTAGGATAAACGTTCACAAGATGGGGACCGATGGAGGAGAACAGGCAAACAAAAAGGTAGAGTCTCAGTTTGGAAAGGTGAAAGTGTGTATTTGCGGAGAACATCAAGAAGTAAAGGGTCACTTCATAGTCAGTTTTACTGCTCACACCCATAAAAAACAGGCCAAAAAAAGTCATTGTACATTTAGATAAACATGGTACTATTCTATGTCTGATCGCTCAGTGTTTCTTTGACCTTGCCTAAACATCTGTAGCTTTAACCACCCATCCTAGGTAGATAAGGCTTCCTGAGATTCACTTAATGCCCAAGTGCTATAAAGGTTTTAAAGATAGTTACTACCTCCCAGGTCCAAAAATTACACCTATCTTCTAGCTATGTTAATTGAAAAGAAGTGCAGGAGCCATCCTTACTAGTGTTACAAATGTTACCAAGCAAAGGGCTAACTTTCATTTAGGATAAGCAACCCAAGGGTGCTAAACCACCCAAGACTCCTTTAATACAGTAAGTCAAGGGCTTACTGTAGGAGAAAAACTTGTATGGTGCACAAGTAGTTAACCAAGATGATGCAAACTTCTTTCCGTAGCTATTAGGTATAGCCAGGGAAATGGAATTCCATAGGCAACTTAGCAATGAGCATTTGGACCGAACAACACTGAGCCGTTGCAACACCCTTGCCTCCACATGTCCTTATATTTTACACTTAAGACTAATAGCGTTAGCATTTAAATCTAACGTTACAGAACAGGATTGGTAACAAAGACTGTTAAGTTAAAGCTTAGAAGCAACAAAATAGGAAATGCTTCTTGTTTCACTTCATTGATTTTAAAAAGGAACTCAGTCCAAAAAGTGGGGGTGGGGGGGAGCAGAGGGGTGCGGCCTTTCCTCTATGTTAGTTTCCAAAGAGAAACTAAACATGCTAAAAGACAATGACTCTTTGCTCTCTTTTTCTTCAAGGAAGCTACCAACTCTTTTGATAAGGTTTCCAATCCTTCCCTTTTCAGCCAACTACTCTGCTATCTGCTTTTTAAGAAAAATTTACCAGCCATCTCAGCAAAAATAATTCTGTGTTTCAAGTTAAATGCGAAGAAAGGATTAGGAAGAAGAATACACCTCTTTTGGTGCTTTCCTAACAACTTAAACAACTTTCTCAACATTAAGGAATTCTTTTTCAACATGGCAATCCAGTCACGGAGAAGAATGAAAAGGACATATTTTGTGACTGCAGGCTTATCACAAGGAAAGGAGTCTCCCATGTGATAAAAGAGGTGTAGGCTAGCTTACTTAGGAAGCCACGTATATGAACTTCTCTCAATTCAAAATCCCCAAAGTATCTTCAAACAGTCATCCACAGCCTGATGAATCAAATGAGCTGCACCTCATTAAGATAACCATCAGGCACTTGAGAACACTTGCAGGGGACATTAGCTGCTTGCTTGAACTAGTTGCTGCAGATTCAGACAGTCAGTACAGCTTTAGATGCTGAGCACAGGACTTTTTCAGCTGGGATATGGCCAGCCACATAACCTACATCACCTCCTCTGGCCACATCCACATTATACAGTGTTCTGTTCTTCACAAATGCCACAACACCATTTGTCATTCACAACTGCAAACGAGAAGCCAAGCGCAGCAAAGCAGCCCTGTCACTCAGCAGCTCAGCTGAGCTGGGCTGCATCAGAGTGATCACTCCAGCAGGATGCTGAGCACCTGAGGGCCTGCCGGCCCACGGCACAAGGCAGGCGAGCAGCAGGAGCACAGGAAAGGCTGCATCATTTCTCACCAGCTCTCTAGTCCCAGAGTTTGTCGCTGGCAACAGCCATAAACAGAGGCTTAGGGAAGAGTAAGAACAAAGCAATCACATATGACTTTCCCCCTAATACTCTGCCAGCTTCTAACTACTTTTAGCTCAGGGGATTTCCCGAGTCTAGTGTAGTTTGTCTATTTATTCTCCCTCCTTTCTCCTAATGAGCATCTCTTCCAAGCACTTGTCCAGAGCAGAGAAGCAGACTTCAAACAAAACAGAGTATCAGTGGTCTCAATCCCTAAGGTCAGACAGAGCGCCAGATACGGTGAAGAATTATTACAGTGAAATTACTGGATGGAACAGTCTTGGACTGTCTTTGAACGTCTGTGCTAATATGTGAATAGTCATATAGGCACCAAAATGCAGGGTTTTAAGGTGCCTGGGCAAACCTCAGTTTTCTACACCACAGAATTCCATCTGCGGGTGCCTAAATCAAGTATTCGTGCATTATGTGATATTGTTAGCTTTCATGTAAAATGATACTAGGCACGCTAAAGAGAACAGGCCTTTAGGTATGAAAAAACCTCCAAATAGAAATATAATTTGCATATTTAAAATCCACAAATGCAAATATGAGAGCAGAACAGTTCTCTGCAATGACTCTTCAATTCTCTATATGTTTTCTGCTTGAGATGTTAATTCTAGCTTTATGGCAATTCTTCAGAGAAGATTATTTAAAACCATATTACTTGTAAATTATTGTGCCTATATTTATAAGCACAATTTAGGCATACTGCATCATAATGCACATATTCTTTCTTGAATATTCTTCCCCTTGAATATTCTTCCCACAAATATAAACTATATGTGTAATTATATGTAAGATCACATCTTTCTCCATTACTCAGCTTTAGAAATAATCATGCATTATCCATATTAAGCTAAGTTAACTTCTTTTTTCAGTAGCCTAGGATGAAACATTAAAGAGCAACAAATATTTTGAAATGTATATCATACAATTTCTCCAAGAAAGCCTGTTTACAAAGTTTGTTAAATTCGTCACAGAAAACAGCATTTTCTTAAGAAAAAAATCATGATTAAAGAAATGAGGAGCATATATGTTGCAATTAGTTTCTCTGCTGAAAAAAGAGAAAAAGAGTCAATTCAGACTGACATTCAAAACTGAGAAAATGCTGTTTGCTTGAATCGTGAGAATTGAATGTTTTCACTTTCCTTTTCAAAATAAAAAATTTGTAAGAGACTTAAAGGGTAAGATAACTGCTCTAAAATAATGTTTTCAGATGACAAACCATTCTTTCTCATTTTAGGAGGAAGATAAATGTAATTATTAATTAAATTAAAACAGCCCTACTACAGAATACAACTTCAAGTTTTAATTCACTCACTAATCTGTTTTTTGAAGTGACTTATAAATTTTAATTTGGACTGTTTCAAATACTGAATATGTATAAGCTACTAGCACTACATTTTTCATCTAAAATGAAAATACAGGAACTAGTGAAAACAATGGCAAAATGACTCAAATAAAATCTGATCTTTGGCTGTAACTTTTCAAGGTCATCAGGATTCATTTTCAGTACCATGCACCATTAAAATTTACTTTGTTGTCCTAGTCACTAAGAGGGATAGAGAATATGGTTTTCACAAGAGCGATGGCTTTCATCTAGACTTTCTCCCTCTTTATAGGGAATAACTTTGCTAAACTTTGGAAATGAAATACATGTGTGAAGCTATATGGGCAAGCAGCAAATCACAGCAACAAATAGCTAAGGATTACTTACCAAACCATATGATAAAAGTAACCAATCTTTGATACTAATCGCTGCAAGATGGTATTTTCCCAAAAAAATTTGCCATGAGGGAGGGGGGCAGTGAGACAAGAAGAGACAGACTGGCAATCACCACAGAGATTACAGCACACACATGTAGGGCATTTGGGGATGAGAAATTAACACTTTTAAAATATAACTTTTGGCTTTTTGGCTGAATTTTTTTGTGGCATGGATTGAATGACTTCTGAGCGCTTACTAAGAAACAGGTTTACAGGTAATCCTACTTGCCCCAAATTTTCCTTCTAAAAATAACTATCATTTATCTTTACTGAATTTTAACCATTTAGAATAAAATTTCACAAGTCAAATTTTCTAAGAGAAAAAAAAGAGAATTCTAATTTTTTCACACAGAAGCTGTTGCCCTAGCTATTTCTTTGGTTATTTCTGTAAAAAGCTGTCCAAACATAGCCATGTTAAAGGCTGTGAAAGTTCACAGTTTGTATACGACCAGTAGATGTTTGCTAATAATCAAACACCTCTGACGATGCCGCCCGCCCTTCCTTAGGTCAGGGCTCTCACAGCTTCCACCTGTCACACCTCTCAGAGGTCCAGACTGTGACTTCACCTGTGTCAGACCCAGTGTAAAACTGGGAATAGTCTTAGCTCTTGTCCGAGACAAAGATGCATCTGCACTAGTCTGACAGACCAACTGTGAGCAATTCCTCTAGTCCCGAATTTTATCCATTCAAAAAAAAAAAAAAAGCTAGATTTTCTCTGAAATGGCTGCTCTAGATAGGGCAAGAGAGACTGGAACAAAGAACTTTTCTGTTGTCTTTCTCCCGTGTCTCCACATCCGCTACTGTGCAAGCGGCACAAAGGAGGGAATCATCTGATCCAAATACAGAAGAGACAAAGAGCCTATGAGGCAGCAAATACAGCATCTAGGAGCAAAAGCCAAGGAAGAAAAATACATGAGAGATGAGAAGCCACTGGGAGGAGTTATGCTGCCATGGTCTGCCAGTGATCAGGCAGAGAAAAGAGAAGGGAACTAGATATCAGCGAGACAGCAGGCAGAGTAGACAAGGGGTCCTGCAAAACCAGGTCTGGCTACAACAAAAACCTGGGAAAAGCAAGAAAAGGCCAAAGGAAAAATGTGATGAGGAATTAACGGGGAGAGAAAATGCAAGCAGGTAACAGGAGATGGGGGGGAGGAGGGGAAAAAAAAAAAAAAAAAGAGTATTTCATCACCTAATTAGGGACTGCCATCACGCACGCACACAAGCAATGGGCATATTTGGCACTCTACGGTTCTCTGAAAATTAGACTTCACAATCTTAATACTGTTCTGTAATGTCAGTCTGGTGCCCATTGGGTGTTTTTCTGAAAAGAGGGGGAGAAGTAGTCTGTACATATAATACATACTGTTTCCACTTCCAAAATATCCCTGTCATTAAGTAATCTTGCAGCTGTTCCTTAAAACAGCAAAGATCTCAATCATACAAGTCATGCTTAGGAACAAATGTCTTGTCTACCTTGCCATTTCACCATTTCAAAAATAGTATGAAAAAAAAAAAAACCCTCCTCCTCCCCTAAACTAATATCACATCTTAGCATCTTCAGCAGCAGTAGCAACAGCAGGAAGGTTACCAAAAAAATCCATCTAAAACTGTGAACATTTTAACGATGTCACTACAAGATGCATTAAGTAAGGACAAGTAACAGTGGAGTTATACTGCTTCTCAACGTTTTAATCATGAGCTTGCTCACATACTCAGACACACACTGCACTAGGGCAAAGCTAGAAAACCTTTTCTGAGGAACTCACAGTGTAGAAATAGCCAAAAGCTTTAAAATGACCTGAAGACAACCACAAAACATATTAGCATAGGTATTAGGATATGTAGTTCCTGCTTCCTGGTTTTGATACTGCCTTTCTTTCAGCTGTCCTTTAAATGAAAGTCTCTCAACTATTTACTTGTAAGGATGCATCAAGGATAAGTAAACACCAAAGTTGAAAATTACAGTTTTGTTTATTCTTTAAAAGTTTAGGAACAAAAACGTTTACGTTACTAGGGTAGGGAGAGTACTCATGGAGGCAGTTTGCCATGTTCCTAATTTAGAAAATATTGTTTTAGTAATCAAACCTTAATTCTGCTATTTAGAACCAAAGATCATAACAGATGTATAATAAAATCCACAGATACATATGGCATGATAAATCCCGTGATTAACATTTTGGGTTTTTTTTTGTATATATGGAAAGATATTCCTTTATTCAGAGAGAAAAAGTATTCCGGTGTTGCTAGCATTATTGTACTGTGAAATAA
Organism: Struthio camelus; assembly: GCF_040807025.1. Taxonomy (NCBI): domain Eukaryota; kingdom Metazoa; phylum Chordata; class Aves; order Struthioniformes; family Struthionidae; genus Struthio; species Struthio camelus. The sequence continues at coordinate 36,855,873 of NC_090945.1, forward strand.
CATTTTTCCTCTTAAATACATTACTACCCCACAAGCATATGCTTTGTGTTTCTAAGTTTCATTAATAAGGAAGTTGACTTAAAGCCCATTCAAGTAACGGGTCAATATTCCCAGATCCGACATACAAAAGGACTTCTAAAACCAAGCTTGTCATTTTTTTGTTTATTTTATATCTATTTTTTGCTCTTGTTCAATCTCCTTTGAAGTTAGTCTTCAAAGCTTCAATATCAATTGGAATGCAGCATTAAGGATTTTACGACACTATGCTACTTAAACTTTTATTGTTTTGTTGAGAAATCATAATCAGAAGGATTAAGCTCTTGTATTTGGCTTTTTATTTCTTTTCTATTTTTTCCTAATTTAGTCTTTTTTTATTCCAATTCCAGCATGCCATAAATCTGTAGCGTGTCCATTTTAGTCTTCCCGCATAGACAAAATAACGCAGTTTACACTTAAACATGCTCAAGGAAAAAAATTAACATTCTTTATCATTTTCCAGCAGAGACAGTTAATACTCTCAGGCTACATTAATAGAATCTTTCTGCCATTGTAGAAAGTTTGATAGCACTCTTATTTCAATGTCTGAATTTTTCTCCTTTTTTGACAAAGACAAATGATTGCCATCAATCAAGATCCAATCGGGTATACACTGAGTCAAGCAAATGCATCACTCTTTACTGGTTTTCCTGCTATTTGTGCAGGCTTTGCTCCATATTATTTTATAGAATGATCAAAAAAGCAGCCATAAGATAGATCATTCACACCCACTGTAAAATTAACTTTCATGAATAATGAGAGTTTTAAACCTCAGATAATGTATATGTTATACAGAAGATATTGCTGGAGTTCATTTCTGGCTAGAGATTATGTAAATGATACTATATGACCTTTATCATTACAAACAGGACATGCAAAACACATATTATTTCATACATCATTCTAAAGCAAGTCAGTACCTAAAGGAGAAACAGTCATTTATAACGTTCACGGTGAAGTGCTAAGGTTGCAAGAAAATGATATGAAGTACTTGTGATCTTTTTGACTACTCCTCCCCCTTAACCTGTTACTTATGTCCTTATGTGTAAACATACTAGAAGTAACAAAAATAGAGCTTACTCCCTGTTTTTTTCTTTACAAGCAAATTAGTATCTTGTTTCTTAGTAAAAAAGATCATTTATCTCAAGAATAGATTATGCTGATAATAACCATTTGTATTGACCAAAGCCAGTGATGTTAAATTAACATTAATATACAGAGCTATATTAATATAATGAATAAGTAGCTAATTTTTAATGTAAAATATAATATTTTAAACCACTTTTCTTATGTTATTTCCTTATTACTGAACAATAAACCAGGCAAAGTTACAATTGCTTAAAGATTTCACAAAGATAAAAGGTACTATTAACCATGAAGGCTAGACAGTAGATACACATATGGAATCAATGACAAACTCTAGGAAAGAGCTAGCTAACCAAGCAATACTCAGACAGCGTTGCTCCAGACTTCTCTTTCTGCATCAATGAGGGACATAAAAAGTATGAAACGTGTTTTAAATTTAGAGGAATACATAGCTCTCAAGTATTTAAGGACCCTCATCAAAATATCTAAATATATACATACACATACTTACATCCATATATACATATAATATAGCAATCAAAGCACTGCCTATCTAAAACATCAATAATTTAGTTGCAACAAACAATAAAGTGTAAAAAATTCAATTAAATTGACTGTGCATTATCTTCATGCCAGGAAGCAGACAACGCCACACAGAGCTCATCATTTCTTAATTCTCAATGTCTTACTCATTTTCAAACCTTCTGTTTTACTAGTTCCTTCTTCTAATCCCACCATAGTCATATTTTCCCAGTATGACTATTGGGAATTTTCCCAATAGATTGGTTCAACAGCTTTTGCTGATCTATTCGATGCATCACAGCTTTTGATACTGACCATGCACCCTATTTTACATACTACCACCACTAGATTTAGTTACAGTCTCATCTTATTTGACATTCTGGTATCAATTCTCCAGTGCAAATATACTTGTAACACTTGTCCTTCAAGCTCTGCAGTCTTTCACTGCAATAGACTATTCCCGTGGGCATTCGCTTTTTATTGCGGACATCTGAAGGCGCATAGTGAGCAAGGGTGAAAATTACTGGAAGAGAAGACTTTCTGCTCTTCAGAGAATAGTGACAGAGATAGTATAGAACCCAGAGGATACTGGGCATATCACTTAAGATGCAATTCTCACAGATGGCCACTGAAGATTTTTCATCTTCTCAGTATCAAATACGAAACCTCAGACTCCAGTTTGGACCCTCCATACTCTGCTGAGTATGCAAGAGCAGCACGTGAAGCCAATAGCTGCTTTATCCCTTGACAACAGTGTGCTATGTCCAGATAATTTGAAAGACTGGCAGGTGAGGCTTCTGACTTTAATTGCTCCTCTGCCTCAGTGTGCCATCTGTAAAAAGGGAGTAATTACGAGTCACCATAAAAAGGTTCTCTGAAGATTTGTGAAGTCAGATGCAATAATAGAAGTGCTACAAAAAAGCCCATAAAGACTCTTTCAATATAGAATATGTTTACTTTGCAGTATTACAGACAAAACAAAACTTTACTTACAATGCAGAATAAAATGTTAATAGTACACAACAAATAAGACCTGGACTACTGACTGAAAACCAAGCACAAGCAACATTTGCAAAGCCACTTAGTATGCACCATTCTGTGCACTAAATACGACAATGGTCTCCTGGAAATAGTATGAAATTCTCCAATTAAGAAACTGCTTCATAATACATAAAAGGCCAAAATATGTTTGAATGAGTAATGTAAATTCTGACACTTACTTTTGAGCTCTTGACTTTGTAACTTTAATAACACTATTAACAAAGGGAAATGGGGGTGAGCGGGGGGAGGATAGGGGAGTGTGTGCATCTGTCTACCTGCCCTCCCCAGTTGGAGAGACGGAAAAGGAAAAACAACAGGAAACAGTAAAGAAAATCCACAACGAAATAGGTTATCACCTGCCAAGCTACGGGCAGTCTAGATTTTGTAGAAATCATAGAAAAATCAGACTTACAAAAGAATGTAAGTTCCTGGTTTAACTTCATCATTGAATGCTTTCCACTTTTTTAAGGAAGCAGTGGCCTGCTGCCCAACTAAGGTTGTCTGCAGCCACCCTAATCTTTCTGTGCTGCATTACTTAAAACAAATTTGTAAGGCAGTTTTGAAAAGGGTCAAGAAAGGCTAGATATGTCTGTATGATATGCAGAACTTCAGAAGCGCTCCTGACCTGCTGCGAGTCTGCACCCCACTCACTTCAACAGGCAAGAACCCTTGTCTAACCCACCTAAGCATCACCGAGAAATTCTGTCCTGACTTTAAAATAGTATCACTCAAGTAAATACACAACCAGGATGTAGTCTGGCAACACCTAAGCACTACAAAAAATAAATATTTAAACCTAAAATTACACAGCAGCCTTATCTCACAGAAGCTTACAGCTATATCTTCAGGTTAACACATACAGCTTGTACCTGCATAACTAGAACGGCTTTATACAGTGTTTTCAGAACTTAAACATTATGACCTCCAATGTAGATAGTTTTCCTTTCTCCCCTTCCCTCAATGGCAGTTCTGTAAATACTTACGGGATACAAATGTCCTTCATCTCACCCTTCCCTAAAGCCTTGCTTTCATCAGCCACAGTTCCCTTCACTTCCAGGGTGCTTTTCACCCACATTTCATGTTCCCCATTCTCCTCTTGGTCAAGAGGCCTTCTGGCCATCTTCATGCCCCTTCCCCTCAGAAGAGTATGCCTGTACACCCTTCTTTTTGAGGCTTTCCTTGTCTTTTCCTTCCACTCATCTCTTCCATTAAAATAGAATCCTGAAATCTAAAACTGTACTGTGCAATTGAGTAGTAGGAACATTGTGCTGCAGAGGTATGGTAACGGTTGTCATTGACTCGTTTTCCCTTTGCCTGCTACTGGGCCATTTGAAGTTGACATGTGTGCTAATCAGACACCAGGAGGTCCACATACCACTCATTTTCTCCTCTCCAGCTTCCCAAACACCTCTGAAGAAAGAATTAGTGGTGTTCTAAGCACCGATGACTATCGTGCTTCCCCATAAAGCAGCTTTACCCACTCCGCCAGAGCTGCAGTTCAGTCAGTGGCAACATCATTACCCTGACCAACAGCACTCAAAAAACAAGGGAAGAACTCAATGTAAAACAGAAAACTCTCTGCAATGCAAGACCTCTGCTAATCAGCAGTGCTGAACAACAGCTCAGATAGTGAGGACTGCATATGTATTGTAAAATGTATTTTAATTGTAGTGAAGAAAGAAAGCACAACCTCTTTAATACTTTGTCTGATTTCTTCTCTCAAACATGATCTAAATACGTGAGAGTAAGCATCTCTCCAAAACTGTCCGCATAAATTGGATAATCTCCTTCCATTTCTCAAGTGCCATTCCTAGCAACTATGCTGTTTGCCTTAGCTACAGCAGCACCTCAGAGATGGAGATATTAATCATTTTCTAACATATACGCACTTGAAAAGACAAAAAAAGGGGGTGAAGCACAAAAGACAATACAAGAAAAAATAAGGAAAATAATGTTTTACTCCTGAACTATGCTTTTTTAAGTTATTATTTACTCATATTTTCCTTAACTCTAGCATCCTAAATCTTTAGAAACTGCTCTTTCAGAACATGCTCTTATATATTACATGCTTCAGAACTATCTATATATTATTTTATCACTGGATAATTTATTTAGTATGGGATGGGCAGAATTTGTCTTGCATAGACTATAAACTCAAAGTACTACAATAATAGATGCAATTAAAGATAATTGGTTTTGTATTTTTTTTAACTGCATTAAAATAACCCTATACCTCAGCTTGAGCAGACAGAAGCACCAGCATTTGCTACATTATTCCAATGCAAAAAAAAGCATAGTATGTTAGCTATGAACGCATAATTATCTGAAATAAAACTGGCCACACCGTATAAAACAAATTATTGATGTCATGTAATGAAAACATGCTTAGACTAATTTGCTTGTACTCTGTGTCTTTTTTTTTTTTGAAGCCTTGCCTTCTGTTGTTTAAGGAAGAAAAACTTGTACTGTCATCAGTTCTGTTCAAACAGAAAAACTGTGAAGTCTAGATTCTTTTAGGCACGCACAGAATACAAGAATAATTTACATAGTAAATTATAACACACTTTCAGGATTAACTGAGGGCAAAAGTTACCTTGGTCAGGGATAAAGGCATGAGAGTTCAATGTCTGGCTTGTTCTTTGACCTAAACAACTTTTAGATTGATGTCTAACAGCACATTTTAGCATACAGTAAAAACAGTTTATATTTCTCAATACTTGCTTGCTTCCTTGTTTAGATATTTCAGATTTTTGACCAAACAGAAGATATGTAATGACTTAATCCCTAAAACACTTTTCAAATAGCACTATGTGTATATCATGTAATTGAATCAATAAATTTCCATGGCCCAGTGTTTACCTTTTGCTGCGGAATAAATTGTAGTAGAAGGACTGGTTATAGCCATTATACTGCTAATGTGGCAAATACTATGGAGTCAGTTTGAGTAAACTCTGCAGGGTTATAAGGTCAAAATAAAAGACTGCATAATTTATCAGATCAGGCAAATCATTTTGAAAGTACAGAGTTAAGTGCGGCATTAGCCTGAGATTACCGCCTTTCATGAATAAAGGTTAAAATCAATGTTTATTCAGTCCTACTATAGATGGCATGTCCTGTATAAACTTCATTCATTTAAAGAAATCCTTCCTGACACCATCACTACTTAAAACAGTGGAACATAACTAATGCAGAGCGTTCTTTTAGGACTACTACCCCAAACCATCTAAGACTGTTGATACTTCAAAATAACAAGTGCTAGATTATCAAAAAAAAACCCTCAAGTGATACTCTTTCAATAAAAAGAACAGCTTTTACTACCACAAAATTTGCTGACAAACTTAATCAAAAAATTATAATCCTGTCTATATAATATAAGATTACTTAAATACGTTGTGACATCTTTTCATGGCCTATGAATAAACAAATGACTAAGGAAACCAGCATGAAGGCCATCCAACAAAATTATGACGTTTCTGAGCTTTTTGCAAAATTTTACTGCTAGTCTCAACTTCTGACCGTTTTTATTTTTGGCTTCTGTACCACAACTTTAATGGCTTCCTACTGCAGTTCACTAATTTAAAAAAAAAAAAAAACAGTACACTTTTAGCACATAAGATGAGCTCTATGAGTAAAGGAGAATAAAATTGTAAAAGAAAATTAATTAAACCTGTCAGTGCCATCAAAAAGTCTACTTTAACTTTGTTTTCAACCACTTTTATGAGTGTTGGTTAGTTCAAGGTATACAAGGAACAGATCAATTGCACTGGAACTAGTATTTCATGATAAAATTTATCAAAAAGCAAACCTACAGACAGTTTTTATACCTTTGCACGTTAAAGGCTGGAAGTGGACAGAGAAAAGTGTTTGGGCATGAGAATGGGAAAATAACTACATAAGCAGCAGTACTAGGGAGACTGAGATGACAATGGAGAAGTATTAAGCCTCATCACATCTACAAACAATAAGGAGGCTACTAGTAAAGCTCTATTTCACAGTCAAAGATTTCTTCAGTAATCCAGCGCTGTCCTTATTTGCTATCAGGAGCAGAACTTAATTTCTGTGGCATTTAAGCACTTGTTTTCACTAAAGAGGAAACTCAAGGGCATATATACTGTGTCGAGGCATCCCCCTAACAGAAGCACTGCTCAATTTCCTACTCTCCCCTCTGGAATGTGTGCGGCCAGCTTACAAAGCAATACTCGTTTGGAGACCACTACCGTAAGCTGGCCTGTGTATAAAGTGAGGCTACCATGGTGATGCCCCGGACAGGTACAGCCCATGTTTTGGCTGGTACTCAAGCTTTTCTGATCAATTTTCTATTCATGGTTTGGCTAGTCCTTCTTCATGTGCATAGGTAATAAGTAATAGAGTTATATTAACAAAACTTAATAGGATATAACATTAACAGCATGTTTACGTGTTTATATTCCTCAATAGTAATTTATCTTATTAATTAGAACATGTATTTGCAATTCATATATGGTACATCCATAAATTGCAACGTCTTTTAACAATAACAAATGCCATCAAGCCCATCACTAAAAATATCCATTTTATTTTATGTATGAAGAATAAAATAAAACAAAGCTCCCAAAAGGAAAGAGCTGGTATTAAAAAATAAATGCAGCAGATAAAAATATCTGAACTACTCTGCTACTCACAGTAAGATAAGCAGTAGGACTGAGCATGCACAGTCTGTTGCTAAACCAGTTTTAGCAACCCTCCTTCTGGAGAGAGGGAGGCATCAAAGGGCAGCCCTGAAAACTAAATCAATGCATATCTCCCTGAAAAATAGTATACCGTATACAACGCAGTATAACAGCTCCGAACAACTTGGCTACAGATTGCTGGCTATCACTGCTTCCTGATGCTGCGTTTACTGGGCTGCTGTGTTACCACAATATGCAAACGTAGGTTCAGAAACCAACAGTTTTCTTTTTCCATTTTCCAGGTATCTCTACCTACTCTACTAACAAGAAAGAACCCAGAGTAAAATAATTCTGTTACTGTTCATAGCTGCATGCTACTTTCAATAATCAATTTTTTCCAAATGGGCTAATCTCTACAGACTGGAATAGGTACTTACTGGACCTTGTTTACAATTGCCTTTGAAGACACTTCGTGTGAAAAGTCAGCTGAAAATAACACTAGTAAGCAAAATCCTGCATCACAGGATTTTGAGTATTATCTCAAAAAAAAAATTATCACACTTGGATTTTTTTTGAAGTACTCCTTCTCTGTTCTAATTATACACATACAATACATATTTTTCAAGTGAAGATAGGACCCACCAGAATGAAGAGACTACTATTTACATCGGAGATTTTTACAAGATGCAATATGCAACTTCTTATAAGAGCTTATCAGGAAAATCATAGAAGAAAGAAATCTTGCCTATTATGCAGAAGTAAATACATGAATCATTTCAGATACACAGAAAGTGAACATTTTAAATGACTTCAGTTTTTGAACTTAACATTTAAAATCATATTTCCTATATTATCTCAGATATTCTCATCACAATTTTCTACTTGTGCAGAGACTAATGACTGGTTGCAGAAGAAAGTTGAGCAAACAAAAAAGGAAAGACAACACTCAAAACAGGAGAGAAAGATAAGAAGAAATGAAGTAAAGAATATAACCTAATATCACAAAGTTGAAGAACGACCAGTCCCAGAAAGTTTCCTTGTACCCCTCCAAGTACAACACGAACTGTGGGAGGAAAAAGATAGTCAGGGAATAGGACGAAAATGTGGTGTTGGCAAACGATTCATAGTTAGAGTAGACAGATGTACCAGAAGACTAAGAAATAACCAAGTTCAAAAGAAACCCAATGGGATTAAGCATCTGGGTCAAAGAGGGAAAGAGGGATTAGAGAAGAAACATGCCAGAAAGAAAACATTTACAGTGAGCAGCAACAGAAGCGAGGGAAGAGAATATGCCCCTGAGCAACATTGCTTAGCTGCCTGAAAAGAAAACCAGCTTCATTCGTGTGGGATTTCCTCTCATCAGATAAAAGTGACAGTAGCAGCACAGTCTGATTTTTGTATATAAAGGCACTCAAAAGATAACTATGCAAAGGAGAAACATCTGCTCAGCATGCAGCAGACCACCTCTGCTCTGGCAGGGGAAAGGTATGATGGGCAAAGGACAAGAACGTCAGCAACAGCTGTAATCACTGCAGACTGGATAGACTCAATTCTCTCTCTTCTAATCATGGGCTCACCCCGTGTTAATAGCTATGGTGTGACAGGCAAAGGTAAAAGGTTATGCAAGGGCAAAATTTTGGGGGCTATTATTTACTAGTTTGGGAAAATATTTTAGTACTCATTCTACAACCTACGTAAGCATGGAATACACAGATCCAGTGAAGAAGAAATAAGTTCAAATCTTAATTCTTCCACCAGCTTGTTCACAAGCAATATAAAAAAAAGTGTGTGTGGTGTGTGGTGGGGGTAATATCTAAGATCTGCCACAAATGTAAGCCTTCAGGTCAGTTTGCAATGAGTTCAAAAGAATATCAACAAGTTTCAAACATTTTTAATAAAAAGCATAAATTTATGATGAACATAAAACATATCTGTGATTATTACTGCAAAACATTTTTTTAAATCTGATTTTTTTACCTTTTAAAGTCATCTTTACCTTATACTTTTCTCTCAAGTCTGATAAAAAAGTAGAAAAGATTTTATTGAATTAATCAATAAATCTCTAAACATGTTTAATTTTCAGGCTTTCATATGCTAGCAGGAACAATCCACCAAAGGAAAAAAAAAAAGTGTTAAATAATGGTAAATAACGGTAAATAACTTTTAAATGGTACTTGCACCACAGATACATGCACTGCGTATCCACATGGGCCTCAATTAGGCTCTGGTCTGTTTTAACTTAATCTGCAAGTTCTTTGGGATGTAAGATAAGTCTTCTTTATATCTTGCACATCGTCATCCAAGTGCTCATAACTGAAGTGCTGCATAAATTACTGGGAAGGATTCTCATACACAACCATTTTGTAACTTAAAGTTGGCAAAGGCCAGATCTTTTATATTTTGGAAAACTCTACCAATTCAAAAATTTCTGGAATGGAATCAGATTCTTAAAATGCAAATTTCCTTTAAAGTGAAATTATGTAAAAATAAACTGTCCTAAACATTGAATTCTGTCAAAATATCTTGGCATCTGTCTGACAGGTTGTTTGAAAAAAATTAAAAAACTATTCCAAATCAAAAGAAACATTCCCTTCTGAGAGTACAGAAATTGTATGTTTAATTACATGATTAACAGGCTTCATTTCACCATAAACGAATGTTTCACCTTTTCACCAAAAAATGAAAAGAATCCCATTTGCATTACTTTATTAAACAGTCCCCATTACGATATTCAAATTTCCAACTTGAAAAATCCTAGTAGCTCCAACAGTAGCTCCAATGTTTCACTTTAATTAGACAGCAAAATTCTGTCCCTGCTCCCACACACTTCCAGGGTTGACACAGTACTCCAAATGCAGCTATCTCAGACATATGCCTTGTTTTGCTCAGCATGTTTTTAACAAGTGACCAATATCCTTCAGATAATCTTGTACCAGGACTACATAGGTAATAAAGAAAAACACCTCCAACTTTAAGTAAAGTTTTGAAATATTTTGCTTACATATTAAGGTATATAAGTTATCTTGAAGAGTAAGAAGTAGCCTTCTAAAATATTTCCCAAAGTAGGGATGATAGACTAAAAGAGTATTTTAAAGTCAGTTGTTGTAATTTTGTATTCACTACTCTTTCAAAGTTATCACACAATAATGCTCTGTAACTGTCATGAAAATTGTCTGATATTGCTACTTCTCAATATGCAAGCAATATACTGAATAGAAAACAACATTTTCCAAGCTATTGGTGAATGTAATTCGGAATGAGGACATTGTATCTGTGCCTGTCTAGTGAAACCGCAATCTTGAAAAATACCTTCCCTACATCCACCAACTCTTATGCCTGATCTATCAAAAGTGTGATGATATTGATAATCAGATTGCTTTTCTGTCTTTCGGAATAAGCTCCTTATTGATAAAATAAGGCAGCCCATAATATCATTGCAATTAATTTAAGTGGACTTCCATCTTCCCATACAGTATGTTAAGCAGCTTGCAGTGCTGCCACATCTATTTACTTTAAGTAAAATGGAATTTCTTAGTCTTTTCTCATAAGCAGGGCATTGCATGAAATATATCAGAGTAAATCTTACACTGGAAATAAATTTAAGACAAAGAATCACCTCTTTCATTGACTTGAACAGACAGATAGAGGGGAATGGAAGAAAATCTGAAAACTAAGTCAATTAAGTGCTGACAAGACACTTTACAAATGTTTCTGAATATTTGCCCTTCAAAATTGTTCACACTTTTTACCAGCCAGATGAGTCTCAACAGACTAATACTTGGTCTAATTTTACATAATTGAGGAAAATATGATACATGCACATACAGGAATATTCCTTCTATTACAAACTATAGTTACCCTAATAGTAGACTACATACAAAATAACACGGACATTTTGCTGTATCTGACATTAAAAAAAAAGGTAGAAAATATTGACCAAATCTGTAAAATGAAGGCAAACCTGACTCCTTTTGTTCATCGTTTTGATTCTAAGACATTTTTGTCATTGCAGAACCTGATGATATACACAACGCTATGTCAGCTGCTCTTTTTTTTTTTTTTTTTTTTAAATAAGGGGATGTTGCAAGCAATTAATTCGAAAGACAGGACATTAATTATAATTCCTATGGAAGCCCAGTGCTAACACTTCAAATACCTGGGTCATCAACAATTTAAGTTGTCTCCCAGTTTGGCTTGTGCAACACACACAATGATGTAGTACAACATACTAGTTGCCATTGCATATTGAGTTACTTAGTCCTTGAGTTAAAATTCTTGATATTGGACAAAAAGTAACCTTTTATCCTACAAGAGCATTACAGATTTGTAGTATTTTTTTCCTCCAGCAATTCCCTTTTTTCAGTGATTCCTCTCACTTTTCAAAGTTCTCAGGCACTCCACACACTTTAAAAAAAAAAAAAAAAAGAAAGCTTAACAGTACCTACCAACCTACCACAATCTGACTTCCTTCCATCACTGAATTCTCACAGTTTTCTTGCTCTGAATGCTTTTCTCACTAGAATTGTCTCTTATGAGCTCTTCCCCAAATATACTACAACTTATCGTAAAATAAATACTTTCAGTATGAATAATTATAAATTATAAAATGTCTTTTTGTGAGATAAATTTTCTGCAGTTTCTTTAAACATTGCATATAGAACCTCAAAAGTGGCTTCTGCCCCACCTAATGCTAATGAATCAGGTGCTATTATAACTGCCAAATTGGCAATGGTATATTACTTTTTTCCTCCAATACAATGCAGTAACATTAAAACCACTACACATCCCTCTGTTTGCCTCACACTAAGCAAACAGCTGCCTTAAAATTATTTCAATGTTACCTCCTTCATCTTTGGTCCATAAATATGTACAACTTCTACCCATACGTTTTTACCCAAAACACCTAATAAATCAAGTGATTTAATCCTGACAATAGTACAGGCTCTTTCTGCTATTCAAACACAGAAGACAAAGATGTATTTCTTTTGTGTATGTATCATGAACATGAAAGAGGGTGTAGAGAGCCTAGCTTTCCAGCACTATATTTACAAATATGTCAGAAACAGGAATAAACAGATCTCCATTATCATAGAGGAATGCAAATTTACGGTCAATGTTACTATTGTTATATCAAATGATAGCTTGCTCTAGCTTATTAGAAGTCAGAGGGCAAATACTGTACAACCAATATCTGTAAATCCGACTAATCAAAGCTATAATCCTTTCAAAATCATTAGAATTGAAAGAAAACCTAAAGAAAAGAAAAAGGGGGTAATCTATTATTACTGTGAATAAATAGGATTATCCTAGCCTCCTGAGAAAAAGTTATATATCAAGTGAAGGTCTGAATACTAAGAAAATTTGTGGAGAGAAACGCAAATGGTTTCCTAATTATCTACAGCCTATTAACATGCAATCCTGATTACGAGCAATTAAAATCTCCTTAAATTTTATGACAAAAGTTCATTGAAACGTTGAAAATTATATGCTAATTATTGCACTGTAATGCACATGCTTAGTGTGTATCCTGACTACAGATGCAATAAATAACTGAATATTGTACACAGTGTAACTCAAAATTCAACTTAAGAATGCAACACGCTGATTTCATATTGCAAGAAACCTCATAACACTCGTTAAACTGTATTAAAGATCTCTATAAGAAATAGCAGTTGTCAGTGTTACTCTATTGCAAGGTTTTCAGAATACACTAAGCAGTGTAATGAAGTATGAATAGTACTAAAGAAATTAGTATTTAGATTATAAATACTTTTGCATGTGTCTAAGCTACCAAAGAGCTGAACAAATATTTTGAGTTTCACAAAATAGTTTAACATCTTTTGGGGAGCATTTTGGAATAAATAGTCCTTCTGCTTAAAGAAAATACATTTTCAGTTTCTCCACAGGAATCAAGATGGTTTGAACATTTATGAACCTAAGTTTTAAATGAATATCAATGTATCCACATTTTGAGAAAACCATGAGCAAGTCATTAAACCAGAAGACTATTCTGGAATAAAAATCATTGATTACGAAAAACTTCAATATGTCATTTAACTGCTTTATCTTATTCCTCCATTAAATTGCCTTAATTTTCATACCATGAAATAATTTCAGGATTGTACATTTGTTGCAACTTTGTCCTCAATATAATATTTACTATGTGCAAAACTTCATCACAGATTCAAATAGTTTCCAAGTCTACATGCAAGTCTATGTGCAAGTATCTCATGGGTTTAAGGAAAGAAGAAGACAGAAAGAACACAGAAAGAGTGTGAGAGTAAAGAAAGATGTGAAAGTAGAAGGCAGTTACCAGGAAATAAATACACTAACTGTGGAATAGAAAGAAGAGATTTGAAGTAAAGGCGGCTGTGATCACACGTAAACATTCACATGGGTGGGTGGGCGGGGGGTGTGTGTATTTATACACACAGAGTATATGTGTTAGAAAAAAAATAGAAACTGGAAACTTCTCTCAATATTATCATCCCTTATTCACATCAGTTTCTCTCCACCACTTAAAAGAAACAGAATAATTCAAACATTTTTTAAAAAGAAGATTATATTAACTTAATCATGATTAGTTGGGCAGAACTGTCTTTTGGAGTTTGCTTGAACAGGACCCATCTATCTCCCACTGCTGTTCTACATATTCCACTACACCCCGTCTTGTAGTACTAGCTACTACAATAATACTGCAAGCAATGAGATTATGGAGCCAATCTTCTGGATAAAAAAATTCTTCTATAAACATTTGGCTAAAGACACATAGCGAACATGAGAATCAGAAGAGAATGAACACCAGATTATCAACATCTCTTTGTTCTTTTCCAACAATCCATTTTCCTTTTAACAGTTCTACTTTTTTTTATATGCTAAACAGACTAGGCATTAGATATACTGAATAAAGAAAGCAATGACACCTGTCATTATTAGCATATATTCATATAGTTAGCCTACCTGACATACTCTTAAAATTACTATCGTTATTTCTTTAGAACAAGTTCTTAGATAACCTGCACCACACAGAACTTTGTGGGGGATAGGAAATGGAAGACAGCAGACTAGCAACAGGAAAGCTAAGAGGAAAAGGAGGATCTGAAATAAACTGCTACTCCTAATCTGCACATACTCACACGCACACTGCTACTGAATTCCACTTTGAGGAACAGCAGGTGGGATCTTTACTTTTAGGTTTGGTTCTATACAAAAAAAATAGAGCAAGTTACACTGAGTCCTAGAACAGAGCTCTGTAGAAAGCGTATGACAAAGGGCTCCATCAGTAACTTATTAGAAGCAGCAAAATCCATTTCCCAAAAGCACTATTTAATTTAAAAAAAGACTCTAAACTACAGAATGAGCTCAGGTATTTGAAATCCATTTGCAGCTTAAAAAAAAACAGCTAATATGTTTGAGTTTGAGATGCAAGTCATACATCTGAGATTAGAATGAGGTTGTAGGTCACAAAGCTGTCTCAGCACAGGGTTCAAATATAAACATACATAAACTGGCTCACATGTCAGAGTGGAAAGATTTAGTACCTTGACATGTTCTGAAAAATATACAGGGACAGCAAAAGCAATAAATATAAACCAAAAAGTGACAATCATATAAAGTCCTGAGAGTTTAATATTAATAGAAGAATCTCAAATTTACACATTTTCCCCCTCCAGATTTCATTTTGTTGAAATAATTTAAGTGGTAAAAAATATTACAGAAAGCATAAAGTCTGTATTTTCCTTTGCTTTGCAAATAATTATTTTGATGATGTTATGGTACTTTATATGATAACAATAGCAAGAACTCGGGTAAAGTGGATTCAGCATCAGTAAAAAAGAATGCGTGTGGCATTCAGCCTGGCCTTTGCCTTTCATGCAGCTTTAAGGCCAGGCCCAAAGGAAAAGCCCTTCATACTGGAATAATGAAGCAATGTAATCAAGATTAACATTCTTTTACTTCATGCTAATTTTAACAAGAGTATGTGTCTTTCTCAAATAGAAATAAATACAATATCAACTTTTTGATCTTCCCCTCAAAAATATTCCTAAGAATATGTAATGGAAATGGCTACAGAAGTTCTCTCCTCTCTGACACACAGAAATACAAAAACATATTTCAAAATTAATCTACAATTCCATGCAAGTTGAAACAATGTACTTTTCTTCTTTATATGCCAACTGTTTTCAAAAAGATATATGTAATACTTTCACTCATTGTCTTCAGCAAAAAAGTAGCAGTGCTTCTAGGAGCTTTTGCACTTAACATATTAAGAACCGATGTGAGGGAGAGCAGGGGAGAGTACACTCATGCAAGTGAAAGCACCTAGTGTTAACAGATAAAATGAAAAAAAAAAAAACCTAAAACATTCACAAATAAAAAATAGTGTTTACCAGCCACATGAAAAACAGAGAACCGGGTTTGTGTGTTTTGTTCTCTAGGACACTAGGGGGAAAAAATAGATAAAAAGTATATTAGGTGTTCATAAAAGGTAGAACAGTTTTTTAAAGTTAGTCTTATAGTTATTTTTCAAGCCCTTAGTTTTAGACTGTAATGTTTTATGTGCCGTTATTTTGCTTTTACTGCAAAAGGAAGAGCTGGCTTCCAAAGATAAAGGAGATTTTTGGTAAATGGTGAAGGTACAGAAATAAATGACCCACTTGGCTAGTGTGTAATTACACTGGCTGAGATTGTTACAATCTATCACATGAAGGAGGATGACACCACGCTAAGGGGTTAGTCAAAGGAGATAGCCTTTGACTAACTACTGGACACAGACGATCGATACTCCACAGATATTGTTCTCTCAAAAAAACAATTGAGTTCTAAAAAAAAGTTTGAAAATAGATTCCCCTTTTCCTCCCAGATACCGATCAGAGACTCATCTTGACCTTATTCTGGAAAAGCAATGCTTTCTTAAACAGGTATATGGAACAAATAAATCCTTCAGTATCCTGGAAAGTATTTTTATATAGCAGAGTTTTGCTCAGTGCTTATTTTCAGTTTTTTTGTTTGTTTGGATGTACTACTCTATTCAACAAATTAGAAAGCGCCTGAATGAGCTTGCCATTCCATTTTGCATCTCACATTAACAGCGTAAAGAAATCCAGTAGAAACAGGTAGGTAGGGAGCTCAGAATGTGAGCAAGAAATTAATCACAGTTTGAATTGAGCTAAACGTATGACTTATAAACTGCTGTAATGAATACGTTGCATGTAACAGAATAGCACAAAATATTCTTTTGCAGTGCTCAAGTTAAAAAAGATAACTTTTTTGCTCTGAACTGGGAGAACAGCGACCTTCAAAATACATATTAGTACGGAGGACATCTGCATTAGTAAATACAACATAGAGATGTATGCAATAATTATTTTAATTTCACATCAACCTAAAACATAAAACTGTTATGTAAGACCATATTAGATACTTCATCCACCAAGTTTCTAACAGATGATTAAGCAATATTGTTCACTACCCACACTCATATTTTACTTATCTTACCACTTTCTGAAAAATAAATAGTTGTACAATTTGTCTTCAAAATTAAAAATAAACCAAAGAGTAAAACAGATAACTTAGCATGCCACTGTCCAATCAGGAGAGTATAGTCATAAAATACCAAAAATCAGATTTGTGTTACTAGAGATAATGTGCTTTACGTTACCGAAACTTACAATAGAAAACCACAAAAACTCACTTTAATGTGACAGTACAATGGTAAAGCATGTACTAGTTTCAACTATATCCAGTATTTTTTTTCAGCAGATTGTAATTTGGGATTTATAGGAATAGCAAGTGGGCTCCATATTTCCAAGGTATAAGTGGAAAGTAAAAGCTAAAACAGAATTTGAAGAAAGAAAAGCTAAGGAGTTGCAAGCCATGTAATTGCAGTGTGCTTGAAAGGGAGGCTCTGAACTTGAACAGTTAAAAAAAAAAAAAAAGTGACTGCTACTTCAAAAAAAAAAAAAAAAGCACTTGAGGGGGGATTCATAGTCTGCCCTGCCTCTTCCTTCGGCACCTAAAGTTGCTACAGAAAAAAAACATCTTAGTGGAAACATAGGATGCTAAACCTGGTGTAAGTGAAACAGGATTGAACAAAACTAGTACACAGAAGCTATGCTGTAGCTTCATTAGGAGGGGGTAAACTAGGACCTCTGTCGCAAATGTCTAAGCATTTCCAAAGATGCCAGCTGCTCTGTTTCTCCAAGAATTTTACAATAACATGACTAGCTGTTAGTAATTTCCGGCTGTATAGAAACATCTTTTCAGTAGTGTAAGCACAGCCCAGATAAGCTCACCAACAGTAAGAGAAATAGATGATTTTCCCTGAATTGGACAGTTAAAAGCATCTTCCTCTTCTTTCCTAGTTTCTGTCTATCTTGCTCCTCATGAATGGGCAAACAGTAGAGCCTTCTGTGCTTAGATATGTCTAGGTAAGGAGCAAATCACTAAAGCTAGTTTCAAGACACAAAACAGCAAGTACTATCTGTAGATGAGGCAGATGGAGTCATGGAGCCATCTACCTGATGGGTACCTGCCAGTACTCCTGAACCTGAGTCCCAAAGCAGCCATCCAGAGTTGGCAGAGCTGGAGAAAGAAGGAATGCAGTCTCCACTTGAATCAAAAACATACTTGTCTGTGAAGTCATGCCCTTTTATTTTTCAATATAATTTTCATAATAAATGCAACAAACATTTTAGTTGTAACAGAAGAAATCACTTGAATATAAATTTAACTAATGTCGTAGACCCAAGAGAAAGACAACATCAAAGGAGGACAGGTTCACATAGCAGAAAACCTATGTTAGTATGAAACTATTCGTACCTGTGTAACATAATAAACAAAAAGGTAGCTAGCACTAAACATACTGCCTGGAAAGGGAATAAACTTGTTTTTAGCTGCTAAAAAAACCCATGCTGAATACAATCGCCTCCAGTTAAGATGAGGGTATCGTGAAGTCTATTCTACAGGTACTTTTGTATATAGTCAGTTTTTGGAAACCAGTTTTAGCAGTTACTTTTTTCTCCTCTAACTGGAACTGAAAAAAGACATTTGGAAATTTTCTTGAACTTGAATCACAACAGCTGACCTGCACTGACTGAGCTTAACCACACACCCCTCCCTCACAACTTGCTTAACTCCTTGGGAAACAGGGCAGCTAAAACATCATCACCAAGTAAGAATTTCGCTGTTACCATTGTTTGCTTTAGACTCATATTGCAGAGATAGCAACATGAAAGACAGAAAAACAATGATGATTCAGGCTAATATACATTAGAAGGAGAGTATTTCTCTGTAGAATAAATGAATTGATACAGATGCACTATGCTGTAACATCATAATTCTAATATGAATTATAACAATTTCTAGTATCCAAATTGCAAAATCAAAATGAGTTTGACAATTCAAGCTTAAATAGACTTGCAAATCAACAGCAATAGGTATGTGTTCAAGGTTTGCACGTTTGCTTGCTTTTTCAATTACACTGCTGCTTTTGTAATTCATTATGCTGACAAATCTTTTATTTCTTCATGCTGTCTCTGGCTTAAAGGTATTAGGATATTACAAACTACTGAAATTACTGAAAAACCCTAAATAAATCAGCTTTGATAAGCTACTATTTTTTATTTTTAAATATTACATAGACCTCTTTGAAAAGTGAGATATCATGAAGTATTTTAAAAGTTTTCTCTCTTCTTAGTAGATACAGTTTTTCACTGAACATAAAGGGAAGAAATTCGTATTTTCCAATGTGAAGTTTCTTTCCTTTCCTTCCTTCCTAATGATTAGCTAATTGGCCACCCTCCAGCATGTAATCCTCTGTCTAGAAGTAGGAACTTGTTTCTACCCTATCTGGGCATTTTGAGAATCATTATTGTGATTCTGCATTACTACAATATGCATTTTATTCAGTAATTAAAAAAAAATAAAAAAATTTTCAAATGCATATATAGTATTCAGACTTTATTAAGAACTTTTGTGCTTATATATATATATATATATATTCTTTTATATTTTTTATAAATAAATAAATATATATATATATATAAATTTTTCTTTCTTTTTTTTTTTTTTTTAAACTTTGGTTTTGGGGAAGTTTAAAGTTGAAGCCTCAAATTGGAAATATGGAAAGCCTGGAAATTACCAGGACTATAGAGAAGAATGCAAAGAACGTATGTGAAAAAATTAAAATATAGATTCTTTTTTCACTTAAGTAACTAAATAGAATTTTCTCTAGTTTCATATGAAAATTATCTGGGTCAGATTATAAACCCCTACAAGATTTTTCAATTGGCTATAAAATTTCTGAAAATAGATTCTATTTATTTATTTTACGAAACTCAGAAAATGTCAACTTCAGCAATCTTCAAAGGGTCATACAGGCAACAAGTAGCGTACAGCATATGGAAAACTTTACCAACTCTACTGTACATTCAGCTATTCATATACATGTCACTTTGCTGTTATTCTTGTTAATCTCAACAACAATGTTTACTCCTTGAAAAGTAAATGTTATCATAAAATGACTTTGTAATGATTCCTCTCACTTCTGTTTTGTACACTTCCATTTTCTTTCAGATTCATCACTTCAGACCCTCTTTGCAGTACTGGACTTAACTTGCTTACATCAAACAGTGCTTCAGCACAAATCACTCCTACATCAAAGAAAGCATTAACAAAATAGCATTTTTAAAAAATTAGATAGATTCAATAATGCTATTTTCATTATTGCAATCTATCAATTCTTTAATTTATTTTAGTTTTTTTAAATAATTTAGTAATTAGTTAAAACAGAAATAAGTAAAAAATGTGTATAATTTCTAAGTAGTCACGCTATACCACTAAGCAGCAACATAAATTCCAGAAAAACTAAACACCCACTTTTTCCTTAAACTGTTCTAGACCTTTTGACTGTTTCTTATATTCTCTGAAAACCTTAGCCTACTAGGCGGACAAGAGATTATCTCCTTGAGTCTTGCCATTGCCCCCGCTTTGGCCTTTCTTTTAGGTTTTTCATACTGAAAAGATGTATGCGTAAACTGTACTGGCGTACCTACACCAACATAAGCCCTAGCATGAATATAGAGGTATCAACAGAACTGTGGTTTTGGTTAGTGACCAGTTCAGTCTGTGTGCCTTGCACGTTCTGGTGATCTACATCAGTCGAGAACGTCCCAAGATGCAGTGTTTGACCAGCATCGGCAATAGCCCCAGCTGTTCATGCAATTACGCTGGCAAGACAGACCTTTTGCAGAGGTGTGGGTGTTTTTTTTTTTTTTTTTTTTTTAAGAGAGCTGTGGCTGTTAAAGCAACAAAATTCCTAATTCCTAATTTCTGTATATAATTTTTATATAATTTTTATATACTACAGATAGATCCATACAGTGAAAAAAATCAGCATAATTATCAAGAAGATGAAGGCATGGTGCTTCTGAAGCACAACTGGCTTTCCTATGTTACCATACATAAAGCATGTATCAAACTTTGCCTATTC
The DNA here is from genome assembly GCF_040807025.1 of Struthio camelus. Lineage (NCBI taxonomy): Eukaryota > Metazoa > Chordata > Aves > Struthioniformes > Struthionidae > Struthio > Struthio camelus. Next base: position 36,876,699 of record NC_090945.1, read on the forward strand.
TTCCTGATGAAAAATTACTGCATGAGCAGCGGTCTACTAGTAATATATAGAAAAAACTACATTACTAGCTATATTGGCAAAAAGAATATTAATAAAAAAGGGTAACAGATTACTTTCTATTTTTTAAACTGTTGAAGCAATTTATCATCATAACATCTTTCGCTAGCATAAGTTTCATCTTTGCTGTCTATATTTTGCTAGTATAGCATATATACGATTTTCAGATTCTGCAAAGTATATTATACTTCCGTTACTGAGTACATACAGAGAGCAAAACATCTGGTAATTTACCTACACCAATTTGAGTAAATCAGCAATTTCATCTTTGCATTAGCATGACCAGGCTTTTTGACAGTCTAGCAGCACTAAGAATACTAGAGACAGGGGAAGGGAAGGATTTGTTTGTTGTAATGTAACTTCCATATTGGTAGTAGAGGCAAGAATATAATTTCAAAAAAAAATTCCCGAAGGATGATTAATTTCATTTCAGAATTAAATATACCTTATTATCCTTTTTGTTGTTTTTTTTAAGGGGGGAGGGGAGAAACTGCTGCCATTGCACCACTACCCTTTTTCATTTTGAAAATTAGTATAGTTAGACTGGAAAACCTTTTCTTGCTGAGGCAAGACTTTGTGCTCTCCTTTGCTGGAGACCTTCATCCTCCTCACGTGCTTTGCAGCGGCTTCTAAGACCTCATCTTCGACTGCATTTCTCTTACTTCATACCTATCATCTAGGCAATCACACTATCATGTCTATACTAACATTCAACTCGCTTTTGTCTTCCAATTCCATTTTTGTACCCAGGCAATACTTCTTCAAAGTCCTGTTGCCAAACACTTCTGAAACCAAATTCTTTCTTCCATTCCTTTGACATTTACAAATCTTCCACCACTGTCAAAGCTGGTTCACAACACAAACATAGTGCCTTCACTGCTGTCCAGATGCCTCAGGAGAACATCTTGTGTACTCGACCATGAACACATTCAACTCTTATCTGCTACTACTTAAATAGCTTTGCAAGTCTGAGCACATAAATGCAACAAACGGAACTGCATGAAACAAAATCAGAAGAATAAAAGCCTGAAACAAATTCTATGCAACAGATAAAAAATAAAAATAATTTAAAAAGCCCTGCTCTGCACTGCAGTGGAAGCTAGCAAATTTTTTTTTTCCTCCAGCAACACATTACTGAAAGAGACTTGCAACCTCAGAGACCCGTCTGCCATTGTCATAGATTCATAATATAAGCCATTCAGTAACCATTAAACAGTATGGTTTTCCTTGAAAACAGACACAAAGTTCTCATTCAGAATTTGGCCTAGATCAAGACTCTCTTCCATCTCTACCGCACACAGTATCACAGCAGCTCTAAGTCTACTTTCCTTG